>NC_139600.1:4818291-5065791 GCF_946808225.1 Silurus aristotelis | reverse complement strand
GGTATTGGAGGTTTATTTTGGTGAGTCTGATGTCTAATAATCGGCCTAATCTGCAGCACAATTGGCTGATGGCAATTAATAAAATAAAAAAAAGCCAAAAATCGTCAGTCGACCTCTAAACATTATTTCCCTTGTTTTACAATTTTTTGCACATTTCTTTCTAATTTGTAACTGATTATTAGTGGTGACCCTGAATAGTCGAAGATTCAATGCTTTAATAGGAGGAGCCTGATTCACTACCAATCACACAGTTGAATCTTTGCAGAGGTGTTATGAAATGAGGATCATGCACTTTTGGTTATATGAGGCTGATTTTACATAGAACTACTGGTTTTCTCATAATAAGTAGAAAAGAAGCTTTTAATAAATATTTTTAACATGCCTGAATAAATCCAACCCCCCCAGTGACAGATTCCACTTTAACTTTCCATGATCCGTGACCTACACAGAAGCATCTTGGCAGCAGGGATTGAAATATTTAACAATGTCCTTTGAGATTCTGTAAAGGTATATTTTGTTCTAATTGCATTGTGTAAATTAAGATTTTATTTGACTTGCCAACATGTAAAATGCAAATCCTGTCCTCAGTGTGGCCTTTCTGCAATTATTTATATTATTTTTTTTAGGTTTATTAATATATTTTTAATATAAAATTAATATAATATTAATATAACATTTATTTATTTATTTATTTATTTATTTATTTTTCTTGTATCTTTCTGTGATGTTCTGTACATTGTTGCTTTAAAATGTTTTGTGGAATTATTTAATGAAAGTTTATCTACATTGCCTTTCATTTCAGCTTTAAAAAATAAAAGGCATCATAAGCTTTGTGTTACTTAAATTTTTGGTCACTTGATTAGAAAGATGTTTCTGTGTGCTGTGTGTGAAAGAAAATAAATGTTGTTGTACCCACTTGTTGACCACCTAGTCACATGCAATTCATGTAGTCCTGTGTATTTTTAACTACCGTATTTTTCTATATAAGTGACTATAAGCCACTACTTTTTTCCCATGTGTTGAACCCCGCGGCTTAAACAACGAATCGGCTAATTTATGAATTTTTCCTGGGTTTTTCCCGGTTTCACAAACTTCAAGCCAAAAAACTGAGCCCCAAAATATTAGACCAATAAAATTTCCGAACGGAAAAAACGCACCTCACCTGTGTTCTGAGCTGCACGGCATCGGGAGAAAATTATTTATTTTTTTTAACGCACGGCGACACCAAAAGATAAACTCCAGAAAGAAATAGTTGTGAAAGGAAGGAGGAAGACAGTGAACAATGACTTTCTTGGTCGGCTACTGTTTAGATACAAGCCGTTGTAGCGTGTTGAGTCTGGGTGAAGGGAGAGCTCACTAACTCCAGTTGCAACAGAAATCATATAAGCACAGACAGGTTTCCAAAACCCGTGTTTTTTTTTTTACTTGGCAACAGCGGGTTAGACAGGTTAGTCAAAGAAACTTAGAAATGAGCATCAGAAAATAATAAGGACATATTCCTCGGTCTCCACACACGCAGTAATACTGGAAAAATGCAGTGCCGGTCTTTTCCCAAAATACCGCTCTGCTCCTAAAGGAAGCGCAACATATTTCACCCGTTACACCATGTGTAACGTGTCTTTGTAAAAGCCTGTGTAAAGTACAGTAGTGTAGACACCTGCGGCTTATAGACAGGTGCGGCTTATTTATGTTAAAAATAAAAATATATGGGAGTGGTGGCTCCAGCGGTTAAGGCGCTTGGTTACCGATCGGAAGGTCGGGGGTTCAAGCCCCGGTATTGCCAAGCTGCCACTCTTGGGCCCTTGAGCAAGGCCCTTAACCCTCTATGCTTCAGGGGACCCTTACGAGAAAAATAAAACCAAGAACCGTGACGTCGGAGCGACGTGGGGCCGCCTTCCCGTGGGCTCACCACCTGCAGGAGGGACCGTAAGGGACCGGTGCTGAGAGGATTGGGCAGAAGTCGAAGGCAGGGGCCTTGACAGCCCGATCCCTGGACGCGGAGAAGTGTCTGGGGAATCTGCTTAGACTGCTGCCCCCTGGACCCGAATTACGGATAAGCGGGAGAAGATGAAATGAAATGAAATGGTGATAAAAATATATATAAAAAATAAATAAATAAATAAAATTATAATAAAATTACGGTAGTTGGTTCCTTAACACATTTCCTCCAGGACCATGGTGCTAAATCTCAGCTTTATTTGACCAAAAAAAAAGTCTTGAATCGATTGATTTATGTAAAGACCTACATGACTAAAACAGGTGCATCAAGTCTCTAAGTTAGAACTAATAAAAAAACTCAATTTCTTACAGGTACACCTGGAGGTCCTTCAGGTCCCGGGAAACCGGTCTCTCCCACAGGCCCTCGTGCTCCCTGAAAGAAATAATTGACGAAGAATTACAAACAGAATCTAGCCTTATTCCATCTCATAACTGATTAGACAAGCTGTTGTACAGCTGTCAATGAGCTAAAAATGAATCTTACTGGCTCTCCTGGGATTCCTGCCTCACCACGAGCCCCAGGTTTTCCCTGCCAACCAGGAAGGAAAAAAAAGAGAGAAAAACTGCTTGGAAAACCAACTAGTTAAAGAGTCAGAGACTGTGACGATCAGCTTGCTGTTCAACTTGTTTGTGCATTAAACAGAGTGCAAACAGGATAGAGAAGAGATTGTTGGTGAGTTCGATTCTATCTCAATTGCAAAGAACAATCATGCCAGTGAAATACCATCAAAGAATGATATGTAAAACGTGAATGTTAATCTCCCCTATGAACATTACCAACATCAGTGCTTTATTCAGGGGTGAGGTTGTGAGACATGTAACCTGATTGCATTTATATCTATTAGGGATGGTAAGATTCACCGATTTCCATCACTTCATTAGCATAAAAGTTAACAATGTAATGCATCAATTCAATAACGTGTGCATCAGATACATGTTGGCATTTGTATTACAATGCATAATTTTAAACATATGTGCATCTGTAAAAAACGATTTATTTATAATTATTAGTAGATGCACTATACATTTTCTCTTTTTCATACTGTTTCTCGAGCGTATTCTCTCAGCACCACTGCTGCTACATGAATATGGCGTATCACAACACTACGTAGACCGAGGCGTGTCCCGATCACACAGAATAGAGATTAACATGGCAGAGGTAGAGCTGCATCTTTCTGGAGACACAACAGGAAAAAAACGTCTGGCCTATAATTATTATTTTTTAATAATTAATTAATGATGATGTCTGTATAAACCAAATAAATAAAAGTGAAATATCTGTAATATATTAAATCGCATAGCATCATATTTATTTTCTTTGCATCATATTTTATTGAATCGCATTGTGTTGAATCAAATCGAAATCAGATCTCGCTGCATCATAATACGGGTTAACCGTATCACATCTGCACGGCTTCGCATCTGTAGCGGCTTTATTTTTAATGTAAATCGCATCGGCCTCAGTTATGGAGATACATATCCCTAATATCCAGTGGTTGGCCATCAGGGCCAACAAACCCTTCTCTGCTGGCATAAACACTTTCAGAAGCACTGACCTCCATTTACAACGTCTCTAGGTTACGAAGCTATGGGCGTTCCCATAGTGTTTCGACGCAGCTCGAGTTCCTGAAGGGGAACCTAAATTCATACAACCTAATTTATACAAATACAACCTAATATTTTTTTAATGGAATTGTATACATTTATTCCCAACAGTTTATTCTTTTCATTTCGTAGCGTTTCTTTGGCTGCATTGCTTCCAGTACGTGTATGTTGAATTTTTTGTCCAATCAAATTTCAGCCTTTATGTGCTGCCATGTCAATCTAATCTGCCCAGGGTGTTCAGAATCAGTAGTGCTGTCCAATGTACATTAGACTATATTAGCAATGGGTTTGTTTCTTCAATCAGATAAAAAATTTGCCTTACATGGCCATATAGAGTCAGAGTAGCATCAGCATTTTTCCATCCTCTGATTGGTTGGTCAGAGGGATACTGTTACAGCCAAGTTCGACTGGCAAAACACGTGTGTAGCTCTGCACACATTAATACATCTGAGTTAGACCCTTTTATGCCCACAATGGCTGACGGAGGAAGAGAAATTGATTTTTGGTCTTGGACATTATTAAAAATTAATTTTCAAGAAAAGCTACACATCGTAAGGATGTCGGCCAACCCCGGAGCTAGCTAGCGTGTCTCAGCCCGGAAGAGGGTTTGTTCACCACTTCCAGACAAGTGAATACGAGCGGTACCACTGGATTACAGCCTCTGAGGAATGGTTCAAATTATGAGTCTGCATCTCTAGTGAGTAGGTTGGATTTGTTATTAGACAAATATTGATTCTGAACTGCTCCAGATGTTGTAGGTGCACAGTTGCTGTTGTAGTGTAGAGGTTTAAAGTCTTAACTGGGTTTCTTGCTTTAGTAAAATGGTTTTCACCCTCCATATGTGAAATGTCTCTTGTTGTAATGCCAGGCGTTATATTGCGTTTTTGTATAGAATTGATGGTTTCTATAATTGCGACGTGATAGTGGTGGTATTAAGAGATGGATTAGCTCGAGTAAGTCCTCACTGAAGGCCCAGGTACCAAATGCACGGTCCCATGTTTCAACTTCTCCCATTAGGGGTCGCCACAGCGGATCATCCGTATTCATGATCCGCATGTTTGATTTGGCAAATGTTTTTATGCTGGATGTCCTTCCTAACGCAACCCTCCCCATTTATCCGGGCTTGGGACCGGCACTAAGACTGCACTGGCTTGTGAAACCCTAATGGCTGGGGTTGGTTCCCTGACCGGGGATCGAACCCGGGCCACATCCTAACCACTAGACCACCAGGGAACCATTTTTTACTGTCCCAATAATTACTAAAATATGACAATAAAAGAATATTTAAAATGACACTGCTGGATATAGGAGTTATAGTCATTTCTATGATGCTATATACTATAAATATACTCATTTATATGTGGTGTTATGCCTCTGGATCTTCTCCCCTTTCCTATTTTATAACCACACCAGTTTTACACACAGGGCTAGGGTTAGGGTCAGGGTTTGGGATTTGCTGAAAAAACGCCATGACATTCAAATGACAGGAACAGAGAAAAAAAACATAACATGATAGCGTTTTTTTTCACTTAACAGATGACACAACATAAAATCAATTCAGTGCAAGTGTTGCTGTGTGGTGTGGAATGTTTTTTGATTGTTACAAATAAAAACGGCAGCCAATGCAGCATAGGTGGCAATATTATATTTGTTAAAACATTTCTAACAATTCTATGGAAATATCAAAATACTGACAGAAACATTATTAGGGTTACCTTGTGCCCTGCCTCTTGTTTCACATCACTAATGTTTTGTTGTACTTGTACTTGATGCGCTCATAACATAATTGTTCTAAATAATTAGCTAGAACAATAACCAAACTCTAAATTTGTCATTCTTAATAAAAGGCACATATAAAAAATAAACAGGAAAAGAGATGTTATGGATAAATTCTGGTTGCATGGACTATTGTTTAATTGTAAAAGTTTAAAGAAGGATAAATACATACAATAGGGCCTGGGAGTCCAGGTGTACCAGGCATGCCAGGGTCTCCCTAGAACAATAAAATCTAAGTCAGATGTTGCATGAAGTTATGCAGCTTTACTGTCTTTATATGCTAGTGATGTTGTTAAACATCTGAATTGTAATAAAATTTCAATAAAAAAAAGTGTCATGCTTCACCATCCAAATAATGAAGATTGATCTGTTCAAAGATCAACAACTAAATATGCCCCATGCACATGCAAACGATGTCTAAAAACATTACAGAGAAACTTTAATTTGGTTATGCTAGGTTGTTCTTTTACTTCAAAATGGAAGAGTACAATTTTAAATGATAAATACATTTGAATAAACCAAATATGGCAAAATCAAGGGCCTTGCTTAATCCACATTAACTAGCTCACATACTAAGCAAAAAGGTTCTAAAAACCATTTGAGTTCATCTAGACGCACTGTCTGCTTTGTACTTTTTCCACCCATGTCTCCTGCCTGCACTGCACACGGTTTGGAGGTCAGTACACACGTTTTGATTCTGGACGAAATGATTAGCAATAATCCTGGATTGCGCTGTTAATCTTGGCAGTTTCTTACTTAACAATCTATACTGTTTCAGTTGTATAAAACGATCTGGCAACCTCAGCAGGAACATCTGCACCTCTCAGAATGATTCATATGAAAATACATTGCAATAAGCTTTGTATGCTGTGGCCTTATTTGCGTGATTTTGTTTTGGGCTAAGAGTATAAGAGTTTTATCACATAAACAATTTGTCCTGCTTCTAACACGACTTTGAGAACAAATGTTCACTTGCCGCCTGATATTTCCCACCCACTTACAGGTGCCATGATGAAGAGATAATCAGTTATTTACTTTACCAGTCATAGTGTTATAACGTCTTAATGATGCCTGATCAGTGTATAATACTCGCCCAATCACTCTACTCTGTATACGATTGTCAGATGTCTGATTGAAAGCTCATGAGTTTAAATCCTAGCAACACCATGCTGTCACTGCTGGATCACTGGACATGATCATTAATCCTTAACTGCTCAGTTATATAAACATTTGAACTGTAAGTCACCTCTGGAAAAGGGCATCTGCTAAATGCTATAAATGTAAATGTAATCACTATCTGAACTGTTTTGAATATAGATTGTAGTATCAATAAATCTGGCTTAAAATATGTATATGCCAGTGGTGAGCGAGTGGAGGGCGGAGCTGGATGGAACGAGCAGTAAGAAGCAGAGCGCACTGATGAGTCTCATCAGCTGCACATGTTTCTTACCGCTCGTTCTGTTTGGCTCCGCCCTCCACTCGCTCACCGGTGGCACAATGTAATACATCATACATATTTAAAAATGCTTCAGAAGACATATTTAAGGGTTTTGCCCAATTCTTATGTAACACACACACAAACAACAAAAGGACCACTGACTTTAGGTAAACTTACTTTAGCTCCAGGCAGTCCTTCAAAGCCTGGCAATCCCATTGGTCCAGGTTCACCCTGAATAAAAAGTGCTAAATGAAAAAATATTTCTCACAATGGTCTGGCCAAACATGAACAGTATGTGTGTGCATCGATACTGTATGTCTTTGTGAAAGGATAACATGGAAGTGAAACCAAGTCTCCTCCACCCCACCAGAGCGAACCATCCCTAGAGTATTAAACACTTCAGGCTTATAGGTCACTTCCTGCTTTTAGCATAGATAAGCCATGCTCACTCTAACCACTATGCGAAGTATTGTAATTCTCTTTTGCATGTGCTTTGTTGTGTTTTCACGTCTATATCTGCAGCCTCTCATCTTTTGGATTTGTTTGCCCTTTGATCTGTGTTTTCCTACCAATACACTGCATAATGATTCCAATCCACCAGCCTCCTCGTTACAACCAGTCAGTTTTGCCAGAATTTGAGATTTCCATCTGAATATGACAGATCATTCCAAAGAACGTCATAATATTACTGAATAAGACCTTTACATATGCGACTTCCCCAGGAGAGCAAAATGAAGGAGTAATTCAGGACATAAATTCTGGCCTCGATCTGGATTACATTTTTGTGGAGGACACTTGTATGAGATTTCATGGCCACTAATCAAAACTAAAACAATAGAGTACGTATCACTCTACACACAATGACATGAAAACATTATCAACTTACGACTTTTCCCTCATCCCCTTTGGGCCCCTGAAAAAAGAGAAATTGTAGAATTGTTAGTTCTTAAGAAAGCCTATTTAAATGCATAGATTTCTTTGTGTCAACAAATAATAATATCCACATAATATATATTACATGCCCAAAATCAGGGATGGGCAGTATTTATGATGCATGTATTACAAATACATATTTCAAATATAAAATAGGATTTTGCAATTTGTATTTGATAGGGTTGATGGAAATATTTTGGTATTTTCATATTTGGTATCAAAATTCTTTTTCTATTTCTGTAGTTTTAAATACTGTAAAAAGACTTTTAAGAAGTCTGCGTGATGAGATCATAAAAATCCATATGGATGAAGGTGGTGAAGGTAAGAAATGTCCCAGCTTTCAAATAGGTGTCCAATGATTGATAAATACATATTTGATTGCCGAATATTGTACCTAATTAAAGTAGTTGTTTAGTAGGATCATGATTTTGCACACCATTACATGATCGACTGTCTGACAAATTTATGATAAAAAAAAAAAAAAAATTCATTATTTAGAACCTAGTTGCTATAAATTTAGGTGCCATCAGTCGTCTTCTTATGAATGACTTGTTATTGAGTCGGTGTTGCTGATGTAAAGTAGCCCTTCGTTACATAACACCAAGTAACTAAATTAGGATGCAATTCTGATTCATTCGCAAAACAGTTAAACATTAAACTGGTGGTTACTTTGAAACTAACCTTCATCTGGGAGATCACAGGAATTATGTATGTGAATATTTGATCTGTTAACTGGTTGCATATGTCAGATTTATTGCGTGACTGTTGCTATCAAACATGCCAATTAATGGATGTTCATGTTTTTTATCAAAATACAAAAAATACAGTAGTTTATTTTTTATTTATTTATTTATTTATTTTTACAATAATTCTGCAGAAATGAGTGGAGCAAAATTCCTCCACAGCGACTCATTGCAAGGTTTCACAGATGCTTGATTGCAGTTGTTGCTGCTAAGGGCGGCCCAACCAGTTATTAGGTTTAGGTGGCAAACACTTTTTCACACGGGGCCATTGGATTTTGTTTTCCCTCAATAATAAAAACCTTCATTTAAAAACTGCATGTTGTGTTCACTTGTGTTATCTTTTGCTAATATTTAAATTAGTTTGATGATCTGAAACATTAAAGTGTGACAAACATGCAAAAAAAAAAAAAAGAAATCAGGAAGGGGGAAAACACTTTTTCACACCACTGTATTGATGTGATTGGTCAGGTGTCTATATACATAATTTATTGCTTAGCTGTTATTTTTAGCAGTCTCCATTTTATAATAATTTCAGAACTTTTCACCTTCAAAAATAGTAATATAATTCTTTAATGTGCTTACAGAGGCCTGTAGGTTTCATAACATAGCAATTTTCTTTATATTTCTGAAAATAAACACTCAAATAAAATTAATGTTAAACTGAAATTTTCTGTAAAACCCAAAATTGAATGGTTGGCAACTATATTTAAAGATTTTTATTTGTAAACAAACCTTCAGTGTTTGAGAATCCTGCATAGTTTGGAAATGGCCTTATAACCCTCCCTAGACTGACTGAAGTCTTTTTTTCATGTCATGCTATAGACAGACATTTGAGTGCTCCAAATCAAACCAAACTGCTAAAGGTTTTAGAGTGGTAGTTAACACTTGATAACTGACTAATATAGAACACTAGATCACCTGAGGTTATTTGTTTGTATGTACAATAGAAGTTGGGGAAATTGTTATTCAGGTCCTGATAAACAAAAACATAAAACTGAAGACAGGTACTTATTAAATTGAATTTAGTGTTGTAGTTTATACCGGTGGTCCTGGTGGTCCTGGTTGTCCTCCACCCTGTACAAACAAAGCAAAAAATAATAACTTGCTATACTGCAGGTTATGTTAAAATGTTTGACTTTCAATCGAATAATTGTTTTTAAATCCATGTTACAGCTAACAGTTACTTTATCTACAGTATCTCACAAAAGTGAGTACACCCCACACTTTAGCAACCTTGTTAGTATTTCTTCTCAAGGGACAATACTATAGAAATAAACCTTTGAAAATAACTCAACATACAGTCATTATTGTCAAACTAGCTGGCAACAAGTGATAACAGCTGCAATCCTTGTGTGTAACCATGCAAAACCACATGCCCTGTTCATCATGTTCATGTTTTTATCTGTTGACAGGCCCATATAAATTTGTATATCTTGTATTAGAGCAGTTAAAATTTGTTGCTTTGAGTTAAATTCTCTCATACTGAACACTAGATGTTCAATATGGTACCCCAGGTAAAGAACTCTAAGAATTTGTGAATTAGCATTGTTGCTCTCCACAAAGATGCTGAGGTTATAAAAAGATCAGTAACATCCTGGACCTGAGTTACAGTACAGTGGCCGGGGTCATAGAGAGCAAGGGTCGATCAAACAATTTGAGTCCTCGTGCTGTGCATCAGGTGCAGAAGCTGCTTCAAAAAACAGACGCATGAATGCTGCAGCATTGCTTTAGAGGTTGCAGAAGTGGACCGTATGCCTCACACTGCAACAAGTCGGTTTGCGTGACCATCGTCCTAGAAGGAAGCCTCTTCTGAAGCTGGCTCACAAGAAAGCTGGTAAAAAAGTTTGCTGAAGACGACCTGTCCAAGAGCATGAATTACTGCAACCGTGTCCTGTGGTCTGATTAGACAAAGATAAACTTGTTTGGTTTAGATGGTGTCCAGCATGTGTGGTGATTCCTTGGTGAGGAGGACCAAGAAAATTGTGCCTTGCCTACAGTAAAGCATGGTGGTGGTAGCATCATGGTCTGGGGCTGCATGAGTACTGCTGGTACTGGAGAGCTGTATTGTAATATTTTAAAGAAGAACATGATGCCCTCACTTTAGAAACTGGGCTAACAACAGTTTTCCATCATAATAACGACCCCAGACACACCGCCAATAATGACAACTGCCTTGCTAAAGGTGATTGAGGGGCCAAGTATGTCTCCATACCTAAACCCTATTGAGCACCTGTGGGCTTCTCAAGTAGAAGGTGGAGAAGCGCCATGTGTCTAACATCCAGCAGCTCTGTGATGTCATTATGGAGGAGTGGAAGAGGATCCCAACAACAACCTGTGCAGCTCTGGTGAATTCCATACCCAGGAGGATTAAGGCAGTGATACATAACAATGGTGCTCACACAAAATATTCACACTTTGGACACAGTTTTGACATGTTTACTTAGGGTGTACTCACTTTTGTTGCCAGTTATTTAGACATTAATAATTATATTATTAATATTGATATATAATTATTATTAGTTATTTTTAGAGGACAGTAGATATGTACTGCTATACAAACTGCACATTGACTACTATAAAAAGTTTCATTTCTATAGTATTGTTCCTTCAGAAGAAATACAAAAAGGGTTGCTGAAATGTGAGGGGTGCACTTACTTTTGTGAGGTACTAAAGGTCAGAGTTGCAATAGATCCAGAGGTAAAAGGTACGACATGGGAATGTAATCTGGATGAACATACCATGCTCACAAACTTTGCACACTAATTTACACATAGGGGCAATTTAGGGTAGCCAAAGAACCGATGTTGTGTGTAGTAGACAGAAAAGTAGACCCCCAGAAAAAAGGGGAAACAGGGTGTTGGGATTACCAACCAAAAAACGTTTTATATCTTCAAAACTGAAAAGCAAACTTTATCACCTAGCAATATCTTGTACTTATTTCTTCGTACCAATATGTACCTTTATATATGAACATATTTCAAAATGATTTTTTAAATGAATAAAAAAAGCAATACTCTATATTTCTATGTAAACAGTCCTGAATTGTCATTGCTAATTCAAGGGAAATCACTTGAAAAAAAGATGCTTTTCACACAAACGATTCTGTTACTATCTTCAAACCAAAGAATTAAAGAACAGACCTGCAGCTTGTACAAACTGCTCATTCCATTCCCATCTGTATAGGGGACACCCTAGAAATACATTACAATTATTTAACCAAAATTACAAATGTAGTTGATGAACAGACCATCTATGAACTGACAAACACACAAAAAATACAAATAAAGCGTTTTATATAATTATTCAATAAAAAACTTGTTCAAATACATTGTCATCATCTCAATTTTTAGCCACTAGCTTGACCATTAGGAATATTAATTTAACTCTAAATCCAGATTTCTGTAAAGATGCTTTTAATGACAATGAGTCTTTACTCCTTAAAATGTTTTATTACATTTGTGTGTAAATAACAAATAAATTGAATGCTATTAAATGGCTAATCTCTGTTTTTGCTAGATAATGTTACTCATTTTAAGCATTTTCCAGATAATTAAAAAAAAACAATAGGCTTTATATATGTTACAACGTCCAGAAAGAGGATTGAAAATTATATTTGGTTTATTGTACTTTTATATGACTCTGTGGGCTATTACTACTTAGAAGTTGGTTATTATTGGCAGTATAAAACTTTTATATAGTCCACAAAAGTACTAAAAAAGACATTTGGGTACCAAATAGCTGTTTACCAAAATTGCTGAGATTTAAAGATGCAAAGATTCCGAAATAATCTGTACCATGTGTGTCCTTTAGGGTACTTTTAAAAGTAAAATTATGTCACTGGACCAGTTACTACATAACTCTCCTTAGCAAAGTCAATGTTACTATTATTCATTAATATCTTTTATTATTTACTATTATTAATAATTAATAATAATAATAATAATAATAATAATAATAATGACAATTGTTATTATTCCTTAACTGAATCCAGGAGCTTCTCAGTCACTCAACTCTTGGTTATTAAACTTACAGGAGGTCCAGGAAGTCCAGGTCTGCCTGGTGGACCCTTGCTGCCCTACAGAAAACATGCAAATAACAGTCAGCAACAAATATACATATTCAACAATAGTTGATGGAGCAAAAATTTGAGAGTAAAATGTATAGAAGACACAGATGGCTAGGGTTAACCAATAGTTGCTGCTTTGCAGTTTTTGGACCTCTATATATTTAAGCCAGTGGCATACTGTGGTCCTAGGCTCTGATTCACATAGCAGCCCAAGGTCTCATAGCTGTTCCGCCAGTTTAGTGCTGCTTTGTCATGAGCTTTGCTTTCCAATCTTCAATAAAAATTTGCAGTAATAAATATGTTCATCTGTGTTGTGATAAACCTTTCCCATTTGGTGTAGACTTCACATAACCTGCATTTTGTTTGTAGACCCAAAGTGCTGCTGCATCCTACTTTGCTCTCAGGGTCTCAGGGACAGCTTGTATTGAAACTCAAGCGATAAACTGGCTTTTGAGTAATAAACTCAGTTTTGAAACCCTGTTGATAAGTGACCATGAGCACCTTTTGAGCACCAGGGTCCAGAACTCAAAAGCATAGTACTACTTCCTTGCCAGAGGCAGAAGAGCTGAGAGTCAGCCTGTGTCCAGTGCAGTGGTCTATCAGAGCCCTTGTGTATAGTCTCAAGATAGTATATATTGTAATATGCAATAAATAGTAAAGGCACCAATGGCAGCACACTCAGTTGGTTGGTGCGCCCATGTGGAAGTAGTCTACTCAAGTGGCCATTCTGGGAGCAATAATATAGGCCACATTAGGGTTGTTGCTCATACCATGCAATAATATTTTATATATTTTATTAGATTTTAGACAACATGACCTGCTTACCTGTTCCCCCTTGGGTCCTGCTGGTCCTGAAATTCCAGGTCTGCCAGTGGGTCCCTGAACAAACATATTACATTATGAAATATAATTGTTTAAGTAATATCTGATCTTCCAGAAAAAAAAAACAAATTTTAAAGAAAATGACAGTTAAAAATATCTGTACAATATTTATAAGTAGCATTTAAATTAATTCATTAAGACTGACTGATCGTATTCGAATAAAACATGTCCACAAACAGTCCTCTCCATAAGAATTTCCAACGGCAATGTCAAAATCTGTTGCTGTCGCTGGAGTTTCAGATAAAAATAAAATATTACAAAATATTTCAACATTAAAAATGACATTTAAGCTGTTGCGCCACTAACAGCTGTTGCTTTTTGTCCAGGTGTCTAAATGTTTTACTCTTAGTTTAAACCATGAATTATGCCTGTAAAGACTGCAAAGCTGTCACCCTCTTGCAAGAAACGCATTCTGAATCTGAGAAAAAAGGCAAAATCAACCAGAGCCATTGCACAAGAATTGATTCAACCAATTTAACAGTTTGGAATCTCCTAAAATAGAAAGAAAGATGCCATTGACATTCAACCAACCAGACTTTAAATATCACTTGAGAACAGAAACATCGTAAGAGCTGTTAAGAAAAAAAAAAAAATTAAAATAAAAAGAAACAGATAATGAAGCATAAATAACACAAGAGCACAACAGTTTGGTGATGTCAAAGCACTGATAACTTGACTAGTTCTTAAAAGGAATATCCAACCAAATGTAATATGTTATTTATTTACATAAATACATTTATTTTACTGCAGAGCAAGAGCTCAAAAGTTATGAACCTGGCAGAAAGTTACTGATAAATTAAATGTGTAAGTGTTCCCCATGTTATCTTTTTTTTTCTCTATAAAGAATTTTTTATTACATATTACATTCTTAATATCAGGGCCACCAAAGGACCCATTAGAACTTGGAAGCAATATTTATATTCAGTATCATTTTTCCTGTACTCAACAAGTCAAACTTTCAATATGAACTTCTTAATTAACAAATGAAACAGGAAAATTAATAATTCATGATCTTTTTGTATTAAAGGATGCTGTCTATCCCACATTACACAATGAATATCAGAAAATCTCTCTGCAGCTTCTGCAACAGGTTATAAGAGTTAACATTTTTTTTTAATTGAGACAGTTTTCTGTAATAATCAGTCAGAAGTAAACAAATATATTGAAACATCTTTGATAAAAAAAATACTCATGCAGATACTTACAGGATTTCCAGTTCGACCTGTTGCACCTGGGAGTCCTGGCACACCAGAAGGACCCTGGGTATAGTCATAACATCATTAGGTTAAACTTAACTTACTATTTTTATCACAATATTATTCTCTAAGTCTATTCAGTCACTATTATCTTTTAAACTCACCTCATCACCTTTTTCCCCGACTGGGCCAGGAAACCCTCTCTCTCCCTTCACACCCTGCAAGGTGTCCAAACTAATCATTAGCATCGGTCATAGTGTTTAAGAGTTTATACTCCAACCCCGTCCATAGCACCATATCCTCCAACACTAATACTACTAGGTCCTAATAATCACTCTAGTTCCACTATTTGTAAAAATACACACACACACACACACACACACACACACACACACACACACACACACACACACACACACATATATTTAATATTATAAATATTGTTAATATTATTTTCAACATTGTACATTGATACTGAAGACATTTAAGCTATAAAAGATCATGTATGGAATAGTTATTTTTTAATTCTTCAGAGAAACCACTTTTTGTTTCGATGACATCTTTGCACACTCTTGCCATTCTCTCAGTCAGCTTCATGAGGTAGTCACCTGGAATAGTTTTCTAACAATCTTCAGGAGTTCCCAGAGCTGCTGAGTGCTTGTTGGCTTCTTTTCCTTCACTCTGTCCCCAACTCATCCCACACCATCTCAACTTGATTTAAATTGGGTGATTGTGAAGGCAAGGTCATCTGATGCAGTACCTATCACACTGTTCTTGAAAAGAGAAGCTCATACATAACCTAGAGGTGTGTTTGGGGTCATTGTCTTGTTGAAAAACAAATTATCGTCCCACTAAGTGCAAAACAGGTGGGATTGCATGGTGCTGCAAAATTGTATTGTGCTGGTTTATAAGTGTTTATAAGTGCTGGCTTAATTTTAACTAGATCACCAAACGTGTCAAAATGAAAGCACCTCCACACCATCACACCTTCTCCAAGCTTCACTCTGGGAACTACACATTCAGGAACCTTATTGTCATTCTCTGTACGTCTATCAAGGACACAGCAGTTAGAACCAAAAATCTCAAATCTGAACTAATCAGACCAAAGGACAGTTTTCCACTGATCTAATGTCTATTCCTTGCATTTCCTTGCAAGTCTCTTCTGCTTGTTGTACTTTCAAAGTAATGGTTTCTTTGTCACAATTCCACCATGACGACCAGACTCTTGCAGTTTCTCTGAACAGTGGATGCTAAAATATGTTTGCCAGTTGAACTTTGCAAAGCATTTATGCAAATATGCATCTTCAAAGAGTTCAAACCTATCCTTCATATCAGAGGAAGCACTTGGGCTTTCTTTCTTTGCATGGTCCTCATGAGAGCCTGTTTCATTATAGCATATTTAAGAGACTGCACTTCTGGATGCATTTAAAGATTTTTAGGATTGACTAACCTTCATTTCTTAAAGTAATGAGGAATTGTCTTTTCTCTATACTTAGTGTTTCTTGCCATAATATGAATTTGTACAGTAGTTGTAGTAGCATTAATAGCGCTACTTTATCTGTACTAACAATTTTCTCTGCACAAGATAACTGACGATCTAAACCACATTAAGAAGAGATGAAATGGCAAAAATGAGCTTTCGACAAGGCACACCTGTAAATTAAAAACCATTCCAGGTGACTACCTTGGGAATCTGATGAGAGAATGCCATGAGTTGGCCAAGCTGTCATCAAGGCTACTGCAGCTACTTTGAACAATCTAAAATATAAAGCATATTCTGGGTTGTTTAACACTTTTTGTTTGCTATACAATTCTATATGTGTTCTTTCATAGTTTGAATGTCTTCAGTATTAATGTACATGTAAATAGAATGTTGTTTAAAATGATTAACTGCATAATAAAAATACACACACACACACACACACACACACACACACACACACACACACACACACACACACACACACACACACACACACACTGTACTGTGCAAATTCTTTTAGGCAGGTGTAAAAAAATGCTGTAAATTAAAAATGCTTACAAAAAATATATATTTTACTTGTTCATTTCTTAGCAATGTATTTTTTTATCAACTGCAAAGTGAGCCAATGGAATAAAAAGCCACACTTTTGCTTTTAACTCTTACACTTGCACACTTTGTACACACGCTTAGGGATTTTGTAGGAACAAAGTAAGGTGTATGATTAGCTAATTTTAACAAGCAGGAGCTAATGATCATCAATTTTGGAAGCAGGTTGAAATACAGGCAGTAACAAACAGAAACAGCTATGTAGGAGCTTTAAACTGGGCGAGGCTAAATTGTTTTACTAAGGTGATGTTGGAAAACATGTCCATGTCACAGGCCATACACCACACACCAAGACTGAACCAGGCAAAGATTCCAAAACAGACTGGTTTCAAGGTGTGCTATTGAAGCTATTTTGAAGACGATGATGTTAAGGAAGATGATGTTAAGGACTGTAGACACAGTGATCTGCCAGGGAAACTTAATGCAGCAGTTGAAAGACATCATGCTTACTTCCTTTCAACATCAGAAGATGCCGAGCTCTGCCATCAGCAAGAACTGGCAGAAACCAGTGGAAACCAAGTTATACCCATCTACAGGAGAAGTCTGGCTAAAAGTAGTCTTCATGGAAAAATTGCAGCCAAAGCCATACCTCCGACATGAAAACATGGGAACTGGGGTGAAGAAAAATGGCAGCAGGTGCTCTGTACTGATCAGTCAAAATTCTAAATATAGATGTTTAGCAAAAAAGTGCTAGAGAGTGAAGCATGGTGGAGCTTCCTTGCAAGTTTAGGGCTGCAATTGAGTTGGAGATTTGGTCAGGATTAATGTGTCCTAAAAAGAGCTTGACCGATTAGTTGATTGCAGGAACAATTGGCTATCAGCAAAAATCCATAGAGGTAGTTTTTCCGGGTTAAATTATACAGTAAGAGAGCAGCCTCTAGAGTTGAATCACTAATGCCACGAGCTGCTAGTGTCTTTTCTGTTTTAATTTAGCACATTTTCATGATTCAGTACTGTTTACCATTTTAAAACCCATTGGTTTAGTAAACGGTTATCTGCAAGTACTATCCAACCAAGCTATTGGTAAAATCCACTATTGGTCGACCACTAGTCCTTAATGCTAAGAAACACAGGCAGATACTTATCCATCATGCAATACCATGAGAAAGGCGTCTGATTGACTCCCAAAATGTATTCTGCAAGAGGACAACAACCCCAAACATTTTAGTTAATGTCATTAAGTCTTGTCATTGTCTTCAGGGTAGAGAGGAACAAGGAGTCCTGATCTCAACATCAGTCTGTCTGGGGTTACAAGAAGAGACAGAAGGATGTGAGGCAGACTACATCCACAAAAGATCTGAGTTTAGTTCTACAAGATGTGTGGAACAACCTACCTGCTGAGTTCCTTCAAAAACTGTAAAATTGTACGTAGAAGAACTGATGCTGTTTTGCAGGCAAAGGGTGGTCACACCAAATATTGATTTGGATTTCTTTTTAGTTCATTTTCTTTCCATTTTGTTATTTGATTAAAATTAACTATTAACACTTTTATTTCTGAAAGCATACTTACTTTACAGTATTTTTTCATACCTGCCTACACATAGTACTGTGTAATATCATCCACCCTCAATAATCAATCGATCAGTAAGGTAATATAAATATACAATAATCTAGTACAAAAAATATACAATGATCTAGTAACATGCATGTGCACATCTCAACCAATATTTGTTGAAGCACCTATTGATTTTCTGTCATCGCTCTGGGTTTTGCATAAGAGCCTACACTGGCCTATTGTAAAGGGTTTAAAGTTCAGGATAACATACAGCAATTTGTCATGATTTACCTTAGGCCCCTCTTTTCCTGGGTTACCAACTGGACCTCTCAGTCCCTGATCACCCTATGAAACACAGAGCATGTTGACTCACATAAACTTCAAATTCTCTTAAACAAAACGTCTACTTAAGATTTTGTTTAACTGTAAGAGTAACTATACATTTCAGTGACTATAGATTAATAGCAATTTAATGTGTGTGTGTGTGTGTGTGTGTGTGTGTGTGTGTGTATGTTTCTGTTTGGTTCTTGTTGCTCACTTTGTCCCCCTGAATGCCCTCTACACCAGAAGCTCCAGGTGCTCCTTTTTCCCCTTTTTGTCCTGGTAATCCTGGTATTCTGGTCTGGCACACACTGCAGGCATTCTACACAATAAACAATAACACACAGACACACACAAAAAGTAATTGGAATCTCACAATCTGTAATTTCATAAATTGAATGCTGTGTTCTGTCTGATACTCTGCAAAATTATTCTCAATATAATCCTTCATTCATAATTTCTAATCATTAATTACTGCCTGTGCCTGAAAACAAACACATTACAAATGAAGCAATCTTAATGTGAGCAGGGTCAGACATATTTATGGCACTCAGGCCAGTCACACGTTGTGTCCAGAAATTGCAGTTTTTTATTCATAGTTGCCTGTAAGACGAATTTTTGTAAAGCTGCTTTGAGACTATGTCTGTTGTGAAAAGTGCTACAGAAATAAACTTGACTTGACATACGTAACCTAGAGACGTTTTAAACAATCAAGTATATTATCTATATAGAATTATTTAGAAAAGCACATCTTGATATGGATTCAGTACATGCAGGACAGCTAGGGAGACAAGGAAAAGACAATACCTTTAGAAGTGCTCCATAATCTCCAACAATGGGCAGTGCTGTCTAGAATAACAAGACATTAAAAAAAACATTACTTAGCCAGGTTCTACCAAGAATAATATAAATTACATCCAAGTTTCTTAATCGACCCCACCCTTATTTAATTTCTAATAGATTATAATAGGCAGTCTCAATATGTCTCAATATTCTCATGAGTAAAACATGCAAATGCATAAAGCATTTTCTTCAACAAAGTTGTATAAACACTTGCGAAAATAGCTTTTGCAGCTGAACACATATGTGGCATTCTTTCTATAATAAAAATCTAATATTTTTGTCAGATTTTCCCAAATCTGTTGTAAATATTCCCACAAATATGTTGCACTTTAATTTCTGTTGGTTGTTTTGCTTTCACCCTTCTGTCCATTTCTGTCCACTCTTTTACACACATTAGGTCTCAGTAGTGGGCTGGTGTATTTTATATGGATTAATAATGTAAGGGTTATTGAACTAATTATTCTCTTGTCTTAGTTTTTACTTTAAATCTGCAAAAAGCCAAACAATTAAGAGCAAAACCTTCAGAAACAGAATAATTATTATTGTTCTCAGCTGAAACTGAGTTCTAATAAGTTTTACTAATTAAATTTTTTTTTTAAATTAACCTTTTAAATAAAACACATGATCCAATATTAACTTATGTTTAATTAATTATGTTTAATTGAATTAGTCAGGTCAATACAGTAGGGCTTTTTCTTCCTTTTCATCTTAATAAACTAGCAAATGATTGTATTACATCGCATGTGCACATAATTATGAAATGGTACAGTTTTAAATTGTGCTTAACCCTAGTTTATGATGGGTTCAAGCAACACATGGATCTTTAAATTCATAAAATTTTTAATATGCATAATCTATTTGGAAACACAGGAGAACTGAACTTACTGGTTCACCAGGAGGACCTGGTTTGCCTTCACGACCTGGAGGGCCCTTAATGTAACAGCAGAAAACACAGTTAGAAGCTAATAAAGAACATTAACTGCTTAAACAAACAGATACATAAATAAACACTTTAAAGTACAACTGTCAATCAATTAAAACATTAAATTGCACATTTATATCTGTTCTAAATGTACCTTAAATTAATACTTTTCACATTTTTAATACTTTAATCAACATGGGCATGAACAAATATTGATGCTTTTTATTATTATTATTATTATTATTATTATTATTAATGAAACCAAACTCAACATAGAGCATGAAGACAAAATATTCTTATAAATGTTTTAAAGTAAATATGGTGTTTTAAATTACGTAAATTATCAGGACACCAAATGGAACTTTTGCGATGTTTCCATTTGGGTAGGATGTGTAAATCGTGGCGGATTTTGGTGCTTGAAATGAGACTTGGCACATCAATAAAACAAATTATTTATTTTTTTATCCATATCTGGGTAAAGAAAAGAGGTTGTGAATAAACGTGTTGCGTTAAAGGTTTTAATTTTGCATCTTTTATATTTATCTTTTAGATTATTTAATGGAAAAAAAACTATCCAAAAAACTAAAAAAAAATCATTACACTTCTGTATGTCCATCCATATTTATTCTGTATATATATATATATATATATATATATATATATATATATATATATATATATATATATATATATATATATATATACAGTGAGGAAAATAAGTATTTGAACACCCTGCTATTTTGCAAGTTCTCCCACTTAGAAATCATGGAGGGGTCTGAAATTGTCATCGTAGGTGCATGTCCACTGTGAGAGACATAATCTAAAAAAAATAATCCAGAAATCACAATGTATGATTTTTTAACTATTTATTTGTATGATACAGCTGCAAATAAGTATTTGAACACCTGAGAAAGTCAATGTTAATATTTGGTACAATAGCCTTTGTTTGCAATTTCAGAGGTCAAACGTTTCCTGTAGTTTTTCACCAGGTTTCCACACACTGCAGGAGGGATTTTGGACCACTCCTCCACACAGATCTTCTCTAGATCAGTCAGGTTTCTGGCCTGTCTCTGAGAAACACGGAGTTTGAGCTCCCTCCAAAGATTCTCTATTGGGTTTAGGTCTGGAGACTGGCTAGGCCACGCCAGAACCTTGATATGCTTCTTACAGAGCCACTCCTTGGTTATCCTGGCTGTGTGCTTCGGGTCATTGTCATGTTGGAAGACCCAGCCTCGACCCATCTTCAATGCTCTAACTGAGGGAAGGAGGTTGTTCCCCAAAATCTTGCAATACATGGCCCCGGTCATCCTCTCCTTAATACAGTGCAGTCGCCCTGTCCCATGTGCAGAAAAACACCCCCAAAGCATGATGCTACCACCCCCATGCTTCACAGTAGGGATGGTGTTCTTGGGATGGTACTCATCATTCTTCTTCCTCCAAACACGTTTAGTGGAATTATGACCCAAAAGTTCTATTTTGGTCTCATCTGACCACATGACTTTATCCCATGACTCCTCTGGATCATCCAAATGGTCATTGGCAAACATAAGACGTGCCTGGACATGTGCTGGTTTAAGCAGGGGAACCTTCCGTGCCATGCATGATTTCAAACCATGACGTCTTAGTGTATTACCAACAGTTACCTTGGAAACTGTGGTCCCAGCTCTTTTCAGGTCATTGACCAGCTCCTCCCGTGTAGTTCTGGGCTGATTTCTCACCTTCCTTAGGATCATTGAGACCCCACGAGGTGAGATCTTGCATGGAGCCCCAGTCCGAGGGAGATTGACAGTCATGTTTAGCTTCTTCCATTTTCTAATGATTGCTCCAACAGTGGACCTTTTTCACCAAGCTGCTTGGCAATTTCCCCGTAGCCCTTTCCAGCCTTGTGGAGGTGTACAATTTTGTCTCTAGTGTCTTTGGACAGCTCTTTGGTCTTGGCCATGTTAGTAGTTGGATTCTTACTGATTGTATGGGGTGGACAGGTGTCTTTATGCAGCTAACGAACTCAAACCGGTGCATCTAATTTAGGATAATAAATGTAGTGGAGGTGGACATTTTAAAGGCAGACTAACAGGTCTTTGAGGGTCAGAATTCTAGCTGATATACAGGTGTTCAAATACTTATTTGCAGCTGTATCATACAAATAAATAGTTTAAAAATCATATATTGTGATTTCTGGATTTTTTTTTTAGATTATGTCTCTCACAGTGGACATGCACCTACGATGACAATTTCAGACCCCTCCATGATTTCTAAGTGGGAGAACTTGCAAAATAGCAGGGTGTTCAAATACTTATTTTCCTCACTGTATATATATATATATATATATATATATATATATATATATATATATATATATATATATATATATATATATAGATGTTATTAATTTTGACAGCCCTATTTTAAAGACATGTCTATCTCTGTGTTTCACATAAATTCAAACAATCATGCTTTAAACTGTCATCTAAAAAGGACAAAGCAGTTAAATTACTGTTTTTTTGTTTATATAAAGTTAAATAATATTGAACATGGAGTGTTATTATTATTTTTTTATATGCAGAATTCATTTGTTTTAAAACTATCGGTTGTTTAATCGGTTATTGGCAAGTACGTTCCAACCTAGCTATCGGTATCGGTAGAATCCACTATTGGGCAAACTCTAAATGTTTTTCAGGGAAATTTGCTCATATTAAAAGATAAATATGTAGCTGTCAATTTAATTAATGATATGATTAATTAACCATGCCATATTTATGCGTTTAAATAAAAAATATCTCACCTGCCTAACTAAATGTAGGAGTACTACATAATGGCCAAGTTTAAAGTCTCCATTACTTACAGGTTGGTGGGCAGGAGACTTTCAAACAATCAGTTAAGAACAATCATGTCTACAGGTGATCCTAATAAAGTAATAAATCTTGTCTTACACTATGTTAGATGGTTTGTTTAGTATTATTTTAGTGTTTGGTGTGTTATTCATTGCTAATGGTTATCGAATAACTTATGAGCCAACACTTAACATTCTACTACTTCTTATGGGTTTGATAAACAATTCATTATCTAATGTACAAAAATAAGAAAGGAAGGTTCAAAACTTGTAATTAAGCAATACCGGGTTTCCTGGGGTTCCAGGAGGGCCATGTAACCCTGGAGGGCCACGAGGACCCTGAGACAAAAAAACATTATCTTAATACATTCGTCTGTATAATATTTATATTGAAGTAACACCACAGTCATTATGAAGAAACAAGGAACAAATACTCATCAAATAGAATACCTCTATTCCTGGCTCCCCCTTTGGTCCCATCAGGCCCTTTGATAGGAAACAGAAAATATAATTATCCCGAATATTTACAGGTCAAAGATTTTTAAACTTTAAAGGTCTACTTTGAAGTCAGTTTCATGTATTTAAAATTATTTTATTTAAATCCCAAAGACCTTTAACCGAATAACAAGTGAAACAGCTTGCAATGGTGATTTTGTTTGACTGTTTGCCTGCATTTTGGTAAAAACTGATACCCAATTAAAACCAAAGTGAGTTAAAAGTTATATAATAATATAGAATTCTCTTACAGGTGGACCATGAACTCCCACACCAGGTTCTCCTTTCTCTCCTGGCTCTCCTGATATTCCTGGCATTCCCCTCTCACCCTAATAGAGAGAAGATGGATAGAATTTATCATATTAAACATTATGTTAATATTCGCCACTGCAGGCTAATTCATTATGCATGATTAGACAGAATTACACATTCATGCGGTCTAATCATGTGACAGCAGCACTCTGCGAAAAAATCATGCAGATAGAGGTCAAGAGGGCAAACATCAGAATAAAGAAAAAATAGATCTCACTGATTTTAAACATGGCATGCCTGGTAGGCAGATGAGATTGTTTTAACATTTTAGACATTTGAGGGACAGTTTGATGCGAACATTAAATGAAGCCAGTGAATGGTATATGCATGACTGTATGCATTGTGCCGTTGCCTCATGACTGAATATTTAGATAAATGCATGAATGTGCAGCTGTTCCTAATAAAGTGGACAATGAGTGCATCCATTAAAAAAATGCAGTTGTGTGTAACTTATTCAAGTTAACCAATTCAAATAATTTTTTTTTACAAAGTTTGATTGAATTTATTATCAATAATAATAAAAATAAATAATTTATAGTACAAACAGATTTTTTTTATTTTTAATAAACAATAAGAAAAAAATCAGTTAGCACAAGAATACGCAGATAGTCCGAAAAAGTGCACTTTCGTCATCATATTTATACTGATGTATTATTTAAACACATTCAGTTCCAAAAGTATTTACCCCCTTAAAAGTCATCAAAATTAAGTTATTTAAAATGACTGGCTTTAAGGAAGAAATTATTCCACAAAAACTGAAAAATGCTGTTTGCAAAAGAACATTTGTTTTGGAAGCTCCTGGTTTGCTGCATGTAGCCTTGATAAGTACAACATTTACTTATAGTTGGCTTCAACCTGTAAATCACTAAAGAGTATTCCAAGGAAATGTACACAAACATACACAAAATAGAAAAAGGCTAGAAATGTATATCCAAGTAAGAATTGCTGGATCAATTGGGAGGAAACCCAGACAAGAACAAAAGAATCAGAGTAAGAGGACTTTTAAGGAAAGTGTCAACAATCAATTTTAGAGCTTTCAGTAGATGAAACTGGAATGAAATTGCACCAGGAACTCACCATACAAATGATCTGTATGTGACAGTGACTAAAGAGAATCCATAATGGAAAAATGAAGGGGGTCTGGAGTTCAAAGTGACCCATTTAAAATTATTTTGCAGTCAGTGAGATGAGAGAAAAACAACATTTTGGTCAAAATTGAAAATGCTTAAACGTGACTTGGACTGCCGATTCGCCAACAAGCACCAGTTCAACAGTGAAGTTTTGGGATTTGCAGCATCTTACAGTGTGGGACATTTGGGGACTGGAAATTCTGTTATAATTGAAAGACAGATGGATGTTTTAAATAAAGATGTTGCAAGACAAATAAAGTTCAGTAAAAACTTCTCCTTTCAACAGGATAGTGATTGCAAGAACAAGGCATTACTGTAATTGAATAGTTTTTTGTGTACTTCTACTTTTTGAAGTGTTTTTTAAAGTCTGCAATTACACTTTTACTTAAGTATGTTTTGTTTAAAGTATTGTACTTGACTACATTTTAAATCATATCCATTACTGAGTAAAAAAAGAAACTACTGTGCATTCTGACGCATCAGGATGAAAAAATACAAGAATTTCATAGAGAAAATCAGGATGTCAAATGGGAAAAAAAGAAAAACATAAAAAAGAGGAGAGAGCAAGACAGGGATGTCAGCTAATCACCCAGTTTAAAAAAAAAAAAAAAAAAAGGGATTTACGTTCTTTGAATATGTTATGATTTAGAAGCCTGTATGAAGTTGTTTGAATGAACATAAAATAGAAATTCTAGTCACTCACCCCGATGTTTATCAAAAGGAAGTTGTTAGTTTCTTAAAAAAATCTTTCTTTCTCCATGCAATCGAACAATAGTAATGCAACAGCACTGAGCTTCAGAAAAAAACTGAAAAATTACTAAACAGCAATAAAACTAGTGATGCATAAAGGTTTGGAAAGCCTTGGAACAGCTTTCTTCATAGAATCAATTAAAATGCATGCTGTAAGTTTATTACATATGTGTTGTAATAATAATAATTGGATTGCTGTCATAATGAATCGTTCGCGTCGGTTCATTTCAATGAATTGGAGAAACTCGTTGATAAAAGCAGCTTAAATGATTCACGGATTGAACTGATTTGGTTCTCAAGTTTAAATCACTAATTTAATGATCCTGTTTGAGCGAATGTCCACATTTCTTTCTGGAGCTGCTACTGTGTTTTACTTATTATTTACAATTTTTTAAAATTATCACTTTGATTATAATAATCCAGCTAGTGTTTCAGTTGTCTGTGTGTGAGAGACCATACAATAGTGCCAGTTGCTTTATTATATACAGTAATTTTATAAACTGTTCAAATTTAGTTATTTATTGTCTCTTACTGAATACACAATAACTGTTATGCTTATTGATAATGATTGTTGTTACATGTAGCAAAACAATAATTGGGGAATGGGGCCCAGAATACAAATTAGTCAGGGGCCAGTACACTAGCACTGCCTATGGAGGTCAGTGATGCAGACTCAGCTGAAAGTGAAATCTCCAGGCCATATTTAAGGGACCATTTGACTTTAAGTGCAAGAAAAACACTTTATTATGCAGTGTGTTTTTAATCGAGGCGACTGAACTTGCAGCTTATAAAAACTCGTCACCAAACCTGCACAAACATGTTGAGGCCAGTTAATAATAACTTATATCTAAAAAATACATAAATGCGTGCAATTGCTAATGTTGATTAGTTCCAGGGCTGGAAATTAACACGGACTTGGGGCAAAATTGTCACTGCACAATTAAGCTAGCTCTAATACCAGTGTCATGATTTAAGTATCATATGAAATAAATGAAAAGTGCTATATTTTGGAGTAGCTCTGCTGAGATTGCATTGGATTTGAGCATTACTGTATAACCAACCACAGTTTTGATTTGGCACTGCAGAAAACAGCGGAGTTGTTCAATGCGTGCTCTTACTGTCTGAATTCTGAATCTGCATTTACGATTTCTCTCATTATCATAAATATCATGAAAAAAATTTGCTGCGAAAGTGCATAACTAATATTAGACTCAAGTCATACACTGTGGTGCTTTTATTGGCTTGGTTTCTTTGCCACTGAAATAAACAGTATTTATTTTTTAATGTGTAAAATTCAGTAAAAAATTAATAAATAGTTCTTAGTTTGTTTTATCTGTAGCCAGTCTCTACCTAGTTTCTAGCGCTTATTGGTACCATTAAAATAACCACCTGTTTAAATGTAAGAAAGTATATAAGGTCATACACTGTTACAACAAATGTAACTGTGAATGTTAACATAGATAGATAGATAGATAGATAGATAGATAGATAGATAGATAGATAGATAGATAGATAGACAGACAGACAGACAGACAGACAGACAGACAGACAGACAGACAGACAGACAGACAGACAGATAGATAGATAGATAGACAGATAGACAGACAGACAGATAGACAGACAGACAGACAGACAGACAGACAGACAGACAGACAGACAGACAGACACCCCATACAAGCCGAATTTACCTTTACAAATAAAATTGCACTTTATTTTTTGTTAAGGTGCTTTAATATAAAAACTAGCTTTTTGAACTACACTAGACACCCCCACCCCACCACCACTTTTAAAACAAAGTACTGTAAGCTGGTAAACTTTACTGAGTTCATTTTACTTGAGAAGATCTTCAGATGGGTAACTTTACTTGTACTCAGGTAACATTTTATTAAAGTAACAGTACTTTTCCTTGAGTAGAATATTTTATTACTCTTTTCACCTCTGAGTGTTATGACCCACCTTTGGCCCTCTTGATCCTCTTGGCCCAGGTATTACCTCTGCCTATCAAAAAGCAGATAAAATCATATTACTAGGAAAACCGTTTGTAAAACCGAAACCAAGAATGAACATAAAAGTTAAACAATAAAGGACGATAGAGCTGTCAAAATATATGTTTATGTTTATATTAGGGCACATTAATAATGTGAACGCAAATTCATTTAAATAGCATTTGTGCTAATGTACTGTTTACTACAGTATTGTGACCACGCGTATTCCCATGGAAGGAGATTCTCCATCCGAGCAATAACCCTCCTCTTCTCCTCTCTTCCCTCTCGTCTCCCTCACACCAGCCACCACTCTTTTAAAAGGTAAAGTGAAGGTTCAATTGTTTTATTTTTTTTGTCTTTTGTTTCAGATACATTAATTTGTACATAAAATACTATTCAAAAGGATTTTTATATTAATATTTTTGGGTGTGTGGAACGGATTATCTGAGTTTACATTATTTCCTATTAGAGAATGCGCTTTGCATTGCTAATTTTCCCATAGTAAATGTTACTTTAAAACATTTACAAGAATATTTTGGTCTATGTTGAGTTTGGTTTCACTAATAATAAACTTACATTTGCATGAAGCATCAATATTTCTCCATTCCCATGTTGATTAGAATATTAAAAACTTGAAAAGTATTACGAGAAAAATAAATCAAGGACCGTGACGTCGGAGCGACGTGGGGCCGCCTTCCCGTGGGCTCACCACCTGCAGGAGGGACCGTAAGGGACCGGTGCTGAGAGGATTGGGCAGCAGTCGAAGGCGGGGGCCTTGACAGCCCGATCCCTGGACACGGAGAAGTGTCTGGGGAATCTGCTTAGACTGCTGCCCCCGCGACCCGAATTACGGATAAGCGGGAGAAGATGAAGATGAAGATGAAAAGTATTCATTTAAGGTACATATAAAAAAATGTGATTTATTTGAGATTAACTCATTGCAATGATGCGATTAATCGCAATGAAATATTTTAATTGATTGACAGCCCTGGTTTATATATTCAGTACATGCTTAATTTATTTGTCAAAAACAAATAAAATATTGCTAATATTTTCTCAGTTAATATGTACTGTTCTGTAGAACACAACTGAAATCTAAGGCATAACGATGATTGGTGGTGAACTTTTATACCTTAACGTGGGTTTATTGTTAATGTGTTTAGGCAGAAAAAGAGGACAAAGATTCAACTACAGCAACTATAACTTACAGTATAACCAAGTGCTCCAACCCCGGGCTCACCCTTGGGACCTGGTGGGCCTTGTGGTCCTCGGATTCCACCGGCATCACCCTGCACATACACACGTGTGAAAATGCACACACACACACAAACACACACACACACACATGAGAACAAGGTGTATTGTCAATAATTGTAATATGCCATGATAAAAGCATTTATAATCACTGTTTGATTAGTAATGGAGGAATAGGAAGTGTGGCGAAGTCTACCAGTGTAAAGGCATTTAGATATTTACTGCTGCATCATTGAGAGCATTCTGACCAACTCCATCACTGTCTGGTATGAAGGCTTCACTGTGTGTGAACGTAAAGCCCTGCAAACGGTGGTCAATACTGCCCAACACATCACTGGCACCCAACTACCTGCAGATTCAGGCTCAGCTTTTTTCCATCCACCACCAACCTACTGAACTCTACACTACACCGTTAGAACACTGTATAAACACAGTGTATAAATTCTGTACAGTTGTAATTAATATACCCTTACTTTCTACACATATTACATAGATCTTGCACTAATAATAATAAGCTTCAGTTAGTCCAGAATGCAGCAGCAAGGATCCTTAACAGAAATAGAGAATATAAGCACGTCATGTTTTAATTAGTCTACACTGGCTTCCAATTAAATCTCATATTGATTATAAAATACTAACCCAGCCATTATGGATGCACAAGCCAGTGCACTCTTAGTGCCGGTCCCAAGCCCGGGTAAATGGGGAGGGTTGCGTTAGGAAGGGCATCCAGCGTAAAAACATGTGCCAAATCAAATATGCGGATCACAAATGAGAATTTCATACCGGATTGGTTGAGGCCTGGGTCAACAACGACCGCCACAGGTTTCATTAGCGACAGGGTACTGGTGGAAATTGGGCTACTGTTG
This sequence comes from Silurus aristotelis, assembly GCF_946808225.1. NCBI lineage: Eukaryota > Metazoa > Chordata > Actinopteri > Siluriformes > Siluridae > Silurus > Silurus aristotelis. The sequence goes on along the minus strand of NC_139600.1, from coordinate 5,035,862 downwards.
GCCGAAGGAGAAGAAGGAGAGGAGGAAGACGTCTACAGAGACGGCAGGGAAAGGAGCAGTGTAGGAGAGTGGAGGTTCGGGTTGGTACTTTAAATGGTGGTACTATGACGGGTAAAGGGAGAGAGGTAGCTGATATGATGGAGATGAGAAAGGTAGATATGCTGTGTGTTCAGGAGACCAAGTGGAAAGGGAGTAAGGCCAGGAACATTGGAGGTGGATTTAAACTGTTTTATCATGGTGTGGATGGAAAGAGAAATGGTGTAGGGGTGATTCTGAAGGAAGAGTACAGTAAGAGTGTAGTGGAGGTGAAGAGAGTTTCTGATAGGGTGATGATCGTGAAGGTGGAAGTTGAAGGGATGATGATAAATGTCATCAGTGCCTATGCTCCACAAGTTGGCTGTGAGATGGAGGAGAAGGAAAAATTCTGGGGTGAATTAGATGAAGTGGTAGATGGTGAACCTAGGAAAGAACGATTGGTGATTGGGGCAGACTTTAATGGGCATGTAGGTGAAGGGAACAGAGGTGATGAGGAGGTGATGGGTAGGTATGGTTTTAAGGAGAGGAATGTGGAAGGGCAAATGGTGGTAGATTTTGCTAATAGAATGGAAATGGCAGTGGTGAACACATATTTTAAGAAGAAGGAGGATCATAGGGTGACGTATAAGAGTGGAGGAAGGTGCACACAGGTGGACTATGTGCTATGCAGGAGATGCAACCAGAAGGAGATTGGAGACTGTAAGGTGTTGGCGGGGGACAGTGTAGCTAGACAGCATCGGATGGTGGTCTGTAGGATGGTTTTGGAGGTGAGGAGGAGTGTTGACTAGTGAGGAGAGTGTGTTGAGAAGGTGGCGGGAGTATTTTGAGCAGCTGATGAATGAGGAAAATCAGAGAGAGAGGAGGTTGGACGATGTGGAGTTGGTGAAGCAGGATGTAGATAGGATTAGTAAGGAGGAAGTGAGAGCAGCGATTAAGAGGATGAAGAGTGAAAAGTCGGTTGGACCAGATGACATACCGGTAGAAGCGTGGAGATGTTTAGGAGAGATGGCAGTGGAGTTTTTGACCAGGTTGTTTAACAGGATTTTGGAAGGTGAGAAGATGCCTGAGGAATGGAGAAGAAGTGTGCTGGTACCGATCTTTAAGCATAAAGGAGATGTGTCTTGCAGTAACTACAGGGGAATTAAGTTGATCAGTCACACCATGAAGTTATGGGAAAGAGTAGTGGAAGCCAGGCTGAGAGAAGAGGTGACCATCTGTGAGCAACAGTATGGTTTCATGCCGAGGAAGAGCACCACAGATGCCTTATTTGCTTTGAGAATGTTGATGGAAAAGTATAGAGAAGGACAGAAGGAATTGCATTGTTTATTTGTGGATTTAGAGAAAGCGTACGACAGAATGCCAAGAGAGGAGTTGTGGTATTGTATGAGGAAGTCAGGTGTGTCAGAGAAGTATGTGAGGGTGGTGCAGGACATGTATGAGGACAGTGTGACGGCAGTTAAGTGTGCAGTAGGTACGACAGACTGGTTCAGAGTGAAGGTTGGACTGCATCAAGGATCGGCCCTGAGCCCTTTCCTGTTTGCAGTGGTGATGGACAGGTTGACGGACGAGGTCAGACAGGAGTCTCCCTGGACTATGATGTTTGCGGATGATATTGTGATTTGTGGTGAGATTAGGGAGCAGGTTGAAAAGAGCCTGGAGAGGTGGAGATATGCGTTGGAGAGAAGGGGAATGAGAGTCAGTAGGAGTAAGACAGAGTACATGTGTGTGAATGAGAGGGAGGGCAGTGGAGTGATGCGGTTGCAGGGAGAAGAGGTGGAAAAGGTGGAGGAGTTCAGGTACCTGGGGTCAACAGTGCAAAGTAATGGTGAGTGTGTTAGAGAAGTAAAGAAAAAAGTGCAGGCAGGGTGGAGTGGGTGGAGAAGAGTGACAGGAGTGATTTGTGATAGTAGGGTATCTGCAAGAATGAAAGGGAAAGTTTATAGGACTGTGGTGAGACCTGCGATGTTGTATGGATTAGAGACAGTGGCATTGAGTAAAAGACAGGAGATGGAGCTGAAGGTAGCAGAGCTGAAGATGTTAAGGTTTTCATTGGGAGTGACAAGGATGGACACCATTAGAAATGAGTTTATTAGAGGGACAGCGCATGTAGGATGTTTTGGTGACAAGGTGAGGGAGGCGAGATTGAGATGGTTTGGACATGTGCAAAGGAGAGACATGAATTATATTGGTAGAAGAATGCTGAGGATGGAGCCTCCAGGTAGAAGGAAAAGAGGAAGGCCAAGGAGGAGGTTCATGGATGTGGTGGGGGAAGACATGCAGGTAGTTGGTGTGAAAGAGGCAGATGTAGAGGACAGGGTGGTATGGAGACGGATGATCCGCTGTGGCGACCCCTAATGGGAGCAGCCGAAAGAAGAAGAAGATTGATTATAAAATACTACTACTGACTGTCTATCTAAATGAACTTTTCTTCCAGTATGATCCCCCAAGCCTACTTAGATCAAAAGGTGCAGGCTATTTGTTGGTACCTCAAATAATAAAGACTCCAGCAGAGGGCAGATATTTCTCTTACAAAACCCCACATTTATGGAACAGCCTTTCAATTAGCGTTCAGGACTCAGACACAGTCCGAGTCTTGACAGAAAAAATATTTATTATATTATATTTATCAGTAGGTTTTTCTTGGGTAAAGAGCAGATCTGGACTGATATGATGTATTTGGTGAAATAAGATATTTGTATGCTGTTGTCCCCTCACTCTCATGCGTTTACTCAGGTTTGTTGATGGTGGTGTGGTTCTCCCTATTAGTTTTGGTGCCAGAGTGAGTCTTGCTGGAGTCGCCAACTACACAGTATCTTTAACTTTTATACAAAGATACTTAATAATCCCTATATTTCTCTTTCTCTCTCTCAGTCGAGTTAAAAATGCTCCTGAGGTACCAGTGACCACTGTTCCTGCCCTTCTCCTCTCCTCGGATCTGCCCGCTTCGTCCCGGCCTGCTTCTGGATGGTGTTCTCTTTATTAATGTTAATGTCAACAATCAATGTCCACAGTCTGCTACACTCAGGACTCAGGACTACAGGCTGCATCTGATCACCATCACCATCACCGCACACCTCAATATCGTTAATCTGCAATAAAAGGACATTTGGTGCCACCCAGATGAGGACGGGTTCATCTTGAGTCTGGTTCCTCTCAAGGCCTTATAACAATTTACTTGCTGTACATTTTTAACAGTGTCTTCACTTCATTTTTAATTGCTACAGCATTTATATTTATTTGCTGTACATATTCTTACATATTTATCTGCCTTTGTCAATTTGCACAATTGCTACTATTTGCACTTCTGGTAGATGCTAAACTTTTTTTGTCTTTTTTTGTTGCTGTGTATCTGTACAATGCAATGACAATAAAGTTCTAGCTGCCTGTCTGTATTTCTGAGACAAAACTGCACATGATTTTTGCTCCTCAGGGATGAAAACTGTGCGAGCAAAATGCAGTATGTAACAACACAGTATGTACAGTAACAAGTATTCCTTTAAACATTCATGTGCCAGCCATGTGCATACACAATATTACACATACGCCTAAATAAACTCAAAAAGCTTTAGCAGGAAGCAATTTGAGTGAGGTTTATGTTAAGTGAGACTCATGAAATCCTTTTGTAATTCAAGCCTGCTCATCAATGCTGGAGTGCTCAAGTCAGGCTGAAATTAACGTTTACCTTCTGTCCTTTCTCTCCATCTCTCCCTGGTGCTCCTGACTCCCCTACTAGTCCCTGCAAATAATAAAAAAAAAATGAATAGATAGATCAATCATGCTCTTGTTTCAACAAAATCCAGTCATTCTGCTGCGCCACGAAGCTTGCATGTATGTTGCTTTATTTTACAGTCTTGTAACTTGCTGCAGGTTCAGTAAATACGGAAAAAAAAAGAAAGAACTGAGGGCTGATTTGTATTTCTGGGTGCATTTATCAATGATCAGATCAGAAGATGCAGACATGATTGCACAGTGTGAAGCCTTCTTAATTGCAAGTATCATGCTCTAGAGGGCAGTGTTGCACAAACTTCACCTACATTTACATTTTGTCTTTATTGGAAGAAAAAAGAAAGTAAAAAAAAGTCAAGGTGCTTTATACTTGTCACATGTACTTATACAGCACAGTGAAAATCTTTCCTCGAATATCCCAGTGATGATAGAAATGTTTGAACCCCCCTACCTTCTGATCAGCCTTTATCACTGAGCTACCACCTTTTCACAGGATATAAAAGTGTGCAATACTGCACTTAAAAAAAAAAGTGCACTTCATTGCACTTGTTATTGTATAAACAAGTGCAAACATATACAATAACAAGTGCAATTAAGTGCAGTTTTTTTTTTAAGTGCAGTTTTTATCAGCTGTAGTTCATCATAATGACCTGTTTAATCCTGCAGTATTGCAAACATATATCCTGTGAGAAGGTGGTAGCTCAGTGATAAAGGCTGATCAGAAGTTTCAAGCACCGATATCGCCAAGCAGCCACTCTTGGGGCCCTTGAGCAGGGCCCTTCACCCTCTGTGCTCTTGTGGACCTGTAACATAGTTTACACTTTGCTCTGTGACCTCAGCTTTCTAGCATGATCCCATCTTCATGTGTGCAAATTCACACTACTTAGTTTGCATATGCGCTCAGGAGAAGAAGACAGAAATATAAACCAGGCTCCCTCTCTATGTGCATGAATTCTCACATCAAAATACCCATCACACAACTCAACCTTTTTTTATATTTTATTTATATAGACTGCATCTAATTTATTTTATTTAGTTTCTTGTATTTCAAGTTAGAAGACAATAGCAGTGTTTTTACTTGCCTTTTCTCCAGAAAGACCTGGAAGTCCAGCAGGACCTGGTAATCCGTCTTTGCCCTAAAGGAATATCAGTTTTAAAAAGCATTAGGCATGCAATTGAAATATATTGGAGATAAATGATAATAGTTTAGATCTTGTTTTATGGGAAGAACCATGCAATTAAATAACACAGTGTGAAAGACCGGCAGTTATGTCAGTTATGTCAGCCCACCCAACGCTGGTTGGGTGGGCTGTTTTATTTTTATTTATTTCAGGTGGATTATTACTCAAACTGTGCTGTTTATAAAAACAATGCACACGTTCTGGCCAGATTTCCCATTTTATAAGCAAATTTCTTTTTTTTACTTAATTTTTTTATCATTTAAATTTACTTTTACAAATCCCATTAAAACACAATAAACACTGCTGAGTCCGTGAGCTGGGCTGTTTAACCAATTTTCTATTGCATGGTTTTCTGCTTCCTTTGCTAAATTAATAAATGAAAACACACGCATTATAAAGATCTATTAATACTAACCTGTGAACCTGGCTTTCCCATTTGTCCAGGCAATCCATCAGTTCCCTTTATAAAGCAGGAAAAGCAGACTGATGAGATTAAAGAACATGTTTGGGTTTGAGATGAAAAGAAGGATATGAGATGAGATGAGATCAGAAGAGATTTCAGCTTTTACTTCCTGATATTTACATTTAGATGTGTGAAACAACTAGAGACCTATCATGGTACACCACTAAATTTCAGGGTATATCTCTTGCATGTGTGTGTGTGTGTGTGTGTGTGTGTGTGTGTGTGTGTGTGTGTCTGTCTCCGGTTCACCAGCTGCCCTTCCTTGGATCATTTTGAGAACTTACTGTTCACTTGCTGCCTAATATATACCACCCTTTGACTGGTACCACTGTAATGAGATGCTTTTTTTTCATACGCTACCTCTGCGTTAAATTATTTGTAAACATGGTATTAGCTTTCAGTGTTATGCTGATGACATACGCAACTGTAAAAAAAAAAAAAAAAAACCTTGGCATGATTTTTAAGTCTAGTTTTTTAAAGCTCATATAGATAACAGATCTCATCTCAGAAATATCTCATCACTACATGGTGCAGAAAAAGTCGTTCACACTTTGGTACCTCAGGATGAGATTATTGTCGTAGTATCTGGATATTCTAGTGAGGGAACAAACAAGCTCCAAATAGTCCAGACTGCTGCAACAAGATGTAAACACATCCAACACTACGACTGCACTGCTCCAAAGGCTTTCAAATTTCTCACTGACAAATAAAATACTAATAGTGAAATTTAAACCAACTGAAATGTCTCGTACCACAGTCACTGAGCCAACAGTTGCTGCGATGGCTTAAAATTACAATTGCCAAATACCGTAATTTCCGGACTATAAAGCGCACCCATATATAAGCCGAATTTTACAAATATTTTTATTTTTAACATAAATAAGCCGCACCTGTCTATAAGCCGCAGGTGTCTACACTAAAGTACTTTACACAGGCTTTAACGAAAGACACGTTACACACGGAGTAACGGGTGAAATATGTTGCGTTCCTCTAGGAGCATAGCGGTATTTTGGGAATAGCATGGCACTGCATTTTTCCCGGTATTACTGCGTGTGTGGAGACCGAGGAATATGTCCTTATTATTTTCTGATGCTCATTTCTAACATTCTTTGACTAACCCGTAACGCTGTTGCCATGAAAAATAAAAAAGCACGAGTTTTGGAAATCTGTTTGTGTTTATATGATTTCTCGTGCAACTGGAGTTAGCGAGCTCTCCCTTCACCCAGACTCAACACGTTACAACGGCTTGTATCTAAACAGTAGTCTACCAAGAAAGTCATTGTTCACTGTCTTCCTCCTTCCTTTTACAACTATTTCTCTCATGAGTTTATCTTCGTGCGTTTAAAAATCACCCGATGGAAGTTTTTTCTCCCGATGCCGTGCAGCTCAGAACACAGGTGAGGTGCGTTTTTTCGTTTCCGTTCAGAAATATCATTGGTCTTATTTTATAGGGCTCAGTTTTTTGGCCTGAAGTTTGTAAAACCAGGAAAAACCCAGGAAAAATTCATAAATTAGCCGCTTCGTTGTTTAAGCCGCGGGGTTCAAAACTTGGGAAAAAAGTAGCGGCTTATAGTCCGAAAAATACGGTAAGTCATATTCCTCTCAACGTTTCTTCTTTATATCTTAAGGAGTTTATATCAGTTGATATTTTTTCCTTGTGTGTCTTTGTGACAATGTCCGTCAGTGAAAAGTGTGGAAACACCTAGTCTTTTATCATTTTTGAGAGACACATGTATGTTCCTTTTGCTTATATGCAACAAACTGGGTTGTTTTGGTATAGATTTACTTTGACCAAACAAATATATGAATGAACAGATATAAATCTTACACTCTTGTTATCTGGAAAGTTAATTGCTACAAACATTCAGCTTCACTATTTGGATATTTCCTTCTGATCTTGTGATTCAATTCAATTCAATTTTCAATTCAATTCAATTCAATTCAATTTTTCAATTCAATTCAATTCTAGAGCAGTTCAGTAGGATGTAGGTGCAGTGACTGGGCAGATCATTCCACGATAGATAAATTATGTGTATAGAACTTTGATGTACTTTTCAGATTAGTGTCTTGTTGTTTGGTGAACATTTAACCGCAGTCCAGACGGTACTGCATGACCCTGAAGTATGGAATGGTTGCCATGTTGGTTTATAATTTCTTTCAGCATTTAACCTACATTCAACCTTCATTTATATAATGAGTTAGCATTTTCTCCAAATATAAACAGAAATGTGTGAAGTGGAACATGATATTGCTACATTTATTTAATCCAAAACCTGCTGTTGCATCTTGCCTGAGGTGACAGTTTGATGAAAATGAATACTGTTTAATGACCTAGTTTGCAGCATTTAAAAAACACACACAGGCCTCAAAAAAAATTCACCTTGGTTTATGTGGTGTTGTGTTTTACCTTGACACCTGGCAGCCCTGGAATGCCTTTTTCACCCTGGTGAATAAGAAGGAAAAAAATGAGATGACATCTGTGTATTAATAGTAATACATTAAGGCCTTCACAATGACACATTGCCATTTCAGGGCGAACACTTTTTTTTATTGAGGGTTTGTGTGTTTTTCATAATTACTGTTCTGAACTTTCTTTTTTATTCCATTTCATCAAACCAGCAACCAACTGAGATACAAAAAAAACCCTCACAGTGCTGAAATCCAATACCTGTGTTCTCTTTTCATGTGCTTTCTGTACTTGTGAGTGATTTTTGAGTGAAAGATCATTATTGCATTATCGTTTACTCAGTTGCAAATAGCAGAGTATCTTAATTACACACTCACCATGTCTCCTTTTTCACCTTTCTCTCCCTTCTCCCCTGCTTCACTCTAATTAACAGAAAGAAAAAGTGGTTTACTCTCTCAGTCTTTATCCACATTCATTTTGGTAAAAATCCCCTTTAAATTTTTATGTTGCTTTCCATTAAATAGTTTTCCCCTATGGATAACATTCGCTAATTCGCATCAATGCTACTTATTAATTAACTTATGAAAAACTTTAAAGATGTGTTATGGATTATGAAGAGCATCTTTTTTGTAAAGTTAACATTCTAGAAAAGTGCAAACGTACAGGTACAGAGAGATGTCTGAGCCCATGCGCTGTCATCACCTGCAAGGCAGAACAGATCAGACAGCACAGATTAGACCATCGGTAGAATATCAACCCTCCCTCATTTACCCACATTCAGTTCATTTAAACTAGTAATATATTTTATGACTAAATACAGGTAGTTCCTCGACTTACGCTGGAGATGACCATGATCGCATTGTAACTCTCCTAAGTTGAGACATGGCCTACCCAGGAGTCTTAAAGAATGGTGATCAGTATGAGGTAGTGTTATAAGTCTTTTTTTTTTATAATTTCACAAATTACAGATTACATAATTTAGTATAGTAATTTACAGTATTACCATCTGTACATCTTAGAGAATACATTGATTAAATACAACTTAGAGAATAAATACATTATTAATACAAACCTGTAATTGGGTGTTGTATTGATGTTATAGGGTCATTATCTGGAATATTCTCAAAACATATTAACTGTCCCAATTATGCTGGAATATACTGACCAAACTCTTTCAGCATTAGTATTTAATAGAGGATAACTTAGAGCAGACTTGTGACACTTTTCCTGCTCTATCGTGGATAAAACAGAGCAGTTTTTAAAAGCCAGGTCTGTTAAACAAATCTGTTCTGATCTGCTAAATATTTTTGCTTTTTTAATATATTTTATTGTTTTATTATATTATACATTTATACAATTATAAATTTTTTTATATTTTTCATAAATATTTTATTTGTTTGATTAAATCCAGTTCTGGATTGAACTGTAATATGGCACATTCGATATTATGCGATATTCAGGGGTTTAACATGCAACATTAAAAAACGGTTTATGCAACATTTTATACAATATTATACAAATTTATTTTAATATTTGAAGAAGGCTTTTAAGCAAACATTATCTGTTGGGAAAAGATGTGGAAAAGCATAAAGGAAGAAAAGGAATTTTTGCAAATGCTTGTGTGTGTGTGTGTGTGTGTGTGTGTGTGTGTGTGTGTGTGTGTGTGTGTTTCATTCAATAACTGGTGAAAATTTTTACTGAACTAATCTATATTCTGTATTTCAGTGATTCGACTGACAGACATATCAAAGCAATTATTTTCAGAATAATACCTAAAGCTAAAGAAGCACAACTGGCTATTTAGCACTCGTTCAAGAGGAGAAAACTATCAATTCTAGGGATACAATTTGGGACAGATTTATGAAAGTAAAATTTACACTGATTCTATTGATTTCTGTAAAGATATTTGGGACAATGTCCATTGTTAAAAGCACTATACAAATAAAATTTTATTAAATTGAATTGAACTTTACTTTATTGGAGGAATTATGAGACTATTATTTTCACTTGAATGAATTTTTTCAGTAGCAGCATCTTCCATGATTTTTATTATGGATAGTGTACAGTATAAATAAGAGGTTGGCTGTCAGGACTTTCTCTGCTAATTACTTTCTTTCGGCTTCTCCCATTAGGGGTCGCCACAGTGGATCATCCGCATGTTTGATTTGGCACATGTTTTACGCTGGATGCCCTTCCTAACGCAACCCTCCCCATTTATCCGGGCTTGGGACCGGCACTAAGAGTGCACTGGCTTGTTCAACCCTAATGATTGGGGTTGGTTCCCTGACCGGGGATCGAACAGCGTTGAGAGCGCCGAATCCTAAGCACTAGACCACCAGGGAAACACTTTCTCTGCTAATTAATTATTCCTAAAAGTCAATTCTCTTAATTTCACTCTCAAGTAAACTGCTTCTCACTGTTTTTAATTTTCGGCTAGAGTTTTTAACCAATCAGATTTCAGCCGTCAAATCACATATTGCTGTAAATCCAGCAGAAATATATGTCATGAGCTTGTGTTAGATTCAGATCCATGTTGCTTGGAGCTGTTGCTTTATACCCAATCAGAGGCCGCTTGATGGCATAAAAACAACGCTCAAATATAGCTGAAATATATTCGTGTGGGTTTAATAGATTTTTTTATTCCAAAATGGATCACAGAGGACTTTTCAATAAAATCCGGACAAATGAAGAAAGGCCAGACAAAACAGCTTAAAAGCAGTTGTTAAGCTTTTTCACAAACCATTTATACTTTTGTATTCTTTTTTGTTGAATTTGAACAAAAACACAATTTAAATTGGGAAAATTGTGATGCACTGAAAAAATGCACTGAAACCCTGGGGTGATTTTATGAGATTTTTTTGCTTTGGTAATCGCATTCATTCAAAAGAGGTGCTGGAAGATTGGGCAACTACTGTGAAAGGTACTTGGTTTGACATCTGGAAAGTGAAAGGAAGACAAAGAGAGACAAGGTGGTGGAATGAGGAAGTGCAGGAGAGCATAAAGAAAAAGAAGTTGGCGAAACAAAATTGGGATCGACAGAGTGATGAGAGAAGTAGGCAGGAGTACAAGGCGATGCGGCAGCAGGTAAAGAGCGATGTGGCGAAAGCCAAGGAAAAGGCATATGAGGAGCTGTATGAGAGGTTGGACAGTAAGGAAGGATAAAAGGATTTGTACAGATTGGCCAGGCAGAGAGATCGAGCTGGGAAGGATGTACTGCAAGTTAGAGCAATAAAGGATGGAGATGGAAATGTGTTGACTAGTGAGGAGAGTGTGTTGAGAAGATGGAGGGAGTATTTTGAGCATCTGATGAATAAGGAAAATTTTTGAGAAGAGCCTGGAGAGGTGGAGGGATGCACTGGAGAGAAGGGGAATTAAAGTCAGTAGAAGTAAGACAGAGTACATGTGTGTAAATGAGAGGGAGGGCAAATGGAGGGGTGCGGTTACAGGGAGAAGAGGTGGAGAAGGTGGAGGAGTTCAGGTACCTGGGGTCAACAGTGCAAAGTAATGGAGAGTGTGTTAGAGAAGTGAAGAAAAGAGTGCAGGCAGGGTGGAGTGGGTGGAGAAGAGTGATAGCAGAAGTGATTTGTGATAGAAGAGTATCTGTGAGGGTAAAAGGAAGAGTTTATAGGACTGTGGTGAGACCTGCAGCGCTCTTTTATACTGCGCTTATCTATAATATTGATGGTTTCTATAGTTGTGGCTTCATAATGATGGTATTAAGAGGTGGGCTGATTTAGGTAAGACACCACTGAAAGCCTCGGTGTGAAATTCATTGCCCACCACTGGTATAAATAAACTGACTGATTCTCTTTTTCAGTAGTGAATCCGAGTGATAGACTGAGTGATTCTAATCATGAGCTGGATCAACAGATTCAAATAGATTTTACCTGTTAAAAATATCAATAATTTTATTTATTAGTACTCGGTTTAGAGAACAAGCATGTGGGAAAACTATTTATGATTTAGTCATTCAGTCGTATTTATATTCTATATGAAATTGTTTCTGTTTGTTGATACATGTATTGCACAGCCTCTTGTTTAACAACTGTCTTGTGTTGTTACTGTGTGTGTGTGTGTGTGTGTGTGTGTGTGTGTGTGTGTGTGTGTGTGTGTGTGTGTGTCTGCCCTGACTGCCTGCCTGAGGTAAACACAATTCAGTGCACGCACGCACGCACGCACGCACGCACGCACGCACGCACGCACGCACGCACGCACGCACGCACACACACACACACACACACACACATACATAACCCAATCGATGCTTTCAAACCAGTTTATCAGCACTTGTAGTGGGAATGTGGATGTTTATATAATTGTCTATCTTTAGTATGTGTGGACCAACTAAATACTTACTGGGCCTGGGGGTCCTCTGGGACCAACTTCACCCTAATGATAATGAAACACCTCAAATTAGATAAGAAGACAAAAAAAATCACACACTTAGTACAATCCTACTGCACACACACACACACACACACACACACACACACACACACACTCTGTCCTGTTTGTACCTTCTGTCCTTTAATGCCAAGGGCACCCTCTTGACCAGGCAGTCCCTATGGGAGGAAACAGTCCAGTTTTATTCCAGACTGAAAAACAGTTGAACAATTCTCTCTGTGTGTGTGTGTGTGTGTGTGTGTGTGTGTGTGTGTGTGTGTGTGTGTGTGTGTGTGTGTGTGTGTATATACAGTATATGACTGAGCAAGTTAGAAAGAGTGTGTGTGTCACATACTGCATCCCCTTTCTCCCCCCTCTGTCCCATTTCTCCCATCACACCTTGATCTCCTTTCTCCCCCTGGATAAAGAAAAAAACAAAGATTAATTTGAATGATGTAAAATACTGCAATTAAATATACAACTGAAAATACTCAGCCGAATGTGCTTCCATGGCCAAAACTTTATGACAAACCCACTTTACCAGTATTCTGATTTTCACGTGTATTTCAAGATGTATAGAGAAAACAGGAAACATGCTTTAGATACTGTATTTCTGGAAATATTCTGGACGATTCTTTGCACACAGATACTGTAATTTATCAATTATTAATATAACATTGTTTATTTATGCTTGAATTAATGAACCTTTTCATTGCTAGTTTTTGTTGCTGAGCTCGTTTTAATGAACAATAATTTCCTTGATTCAGCCGATTCACACCCATTAGCATTAGCTCCACATTCACGAGGTCGCCCAACCACCGAGACACACAAAAAAAGATTCTGGAAGACTCGTGACTGGGGCATAATCAGGATTCAAACATGTTACCTCCAAACACTTCTCAGTTGCACCTCTCCTGTGTTAACTCGTATAAGATTTTGCCTTTTTTAAAAACAATTTTTTATGCATGCTGGAGCTTTTATGTGCAAATGACAATACCTAAAGATTACATCATATTATTAGTGTTGATTAAATGATGGCAGGGACTATTTTGTAAGATTAATAAATTGGATTTATAAAGGACAGTCTGGGATTTGTCACACACACACACCATAGGATGCAGTATTTTAGAAACCGTATGATTAAACATACACAAGTACTGTACATACAGTAGCTAGATAAAAGTCTACTGTAGCTATACATGTAACCATAGTTCTATGGACTTTAAATAGCTGCTTGAAGCAGTCTATTAAGAGCTAGATGCATTCTTGTGTGTAGATCATGTTGCATTCAATAATGTTTAAATTTTGTACTGTGTATCTTCACAGTCAGTCTTGGCCTGCTCATCCCTCTGAGAGGCAATATCAATAGTTTATGGAAAGTCAAGGCTGCCAAATCATCCTATCTAATTGCAAAAACAGATCATGCCAAGGGGGAAGGTGCCAGTGCATTCCACCAATCAGCAAGGTCAGCAGAGGCCTCACAGACCACACACACACACACACACACACACACACACACACACACACACACACACACACACACACACACACACATTAAAAAAAACTCAATAAATCCTATGGAGATTACTGTTGCAGCTGGGGTTCACACCTCAAGTAATGGTTAATTCATTTAGTTTCATGGTAATGAATTGAATTGTCTCGTACAGATGAGGACGCGTTTTTTACAGTTCAAGATCATGAGATCAAGTGGCACATAAAGACATGTCTATGGAGGCCTGCTCTGTGCTGGGGGTATGGCAGAGATGGCAGTATCCTTATACCTTTAGCTATCAGATTATGTAAATATCCTTGGCACTAGAGTGATACTTAAGTATATAATTTTGAAATTTAGAAATGGTTGTAAATCTTTCACATATCACATGCACATAAGCAGGCAGACCATCTTGAAAAATAGCTCAGGTGCCTCCCATTTCTCTTGATCTTTGCTGCGATGTTTCTACACCTTGATTAAAATCCACCTGGACGTGATTTGAAAAGCCACTCACTTCTATATACAAGGCCTTACAGCTGACCACATATCAGAACAATAACCAAGCTATGAGGAACTGCCTGCAGAGCTCAAAGACAGAAAAGTTGCAAGCCACCGATCTGGGGAAGGCTACAAAACATTGCTGCTGCACTAAAGATTCCCACAAGCGCAGTGCAAAAACCTTAATTCTCAAATGGAAGAAGTGTGGCACAGCCAGGACTCTTCCAAGAATTGGGCCTCAATTCTAAACGTTATGTCTGGAGGATATCAGTCACTACAGAGATATCCTTAATACTCAGGACTTCAGTCTGGGCCGAAGGTTCACCTTCCTACATGACAATGACTCTAAGCACACAGCCAATACAACACAGAAGTGGCTTACGAAACAACTCTGAGAATTTCCTAGAGTGGCTCAGAGAGAGCCCTGACTTTAACCCTATTTAACATATCTGGAGAGAACTAAGAGTGTTTGTCCACTGATGCTCCCCATCAAACCTTAACCTGCTTTAGAGGATTCGCGATGAAGAGTGGCAGAAAATCCCCAATCCAGGTGTGTAAAGCTTGTTGCGTCATACAAAAAAGGTATCAAGACTGTAAATGTTGCTTCAACTAAGTACAGAGTAAAGGGTCTGAATACTTACAGTATGTACAATTGATATTTGCACCCAGTGGGGCAAAAACACTGGATCTTGTTTACACAAACATCGCTCTAAACTGGTTCTGAAACAGGTGAAAACGTGGCCATCAGAAGCCACGTCTGCTCTTCAGGACTGTTTTGAATGCAATGACTGGGACATGTTTAGGGAGGCTGCAACCAACGGCGATTCCCTTAATTGGGAGGAGTACAAATCATCAGTGACCAGCTACATCAGCAATTGTGCTGATGACGTTACCATCTCCAAGACCATCACTACACACTTTAACCAGAAGCTGTAGATGACCGCAAAGGTGCGTGCGCTGCTAAAATCTATAGACTCCACCTTCAGAGCAGGGGAGAAGATGCCCTTGAGGGCCATACTGTCCCGTGCCATCAGTGAGTCGAAGCACGCACACGGCAAGAGAATCCACAGCCACTTCCAGGACAGTTGAGACACCCGGCGCAAGTGGCATCCAGGCAAACACGAACTACAAGACAACTTCACCCGAAGTGAACGTGACACCTCCCTTCCAGATGTGATGAACAACTTCTACACCCGGTTTGAAGTGCAAGACAACATAGCAGCAAGAAAGACCACCCATCCTCCCAATGACAGGTTCTCAGACTCTCATAAAAAACTCTATGCAGTGTTAACCCATGAAAGTCTGCTGGACCAGACAACATTCCTGGCAGAGTGCTTAGGAAATGTGCAGAACAGCTAGCAGATGTCTTCACTGGCAACTTTAACCTCTCCCTGAGCAGTGCCATTGTTCATAAGTGCCTCAAGACAACGACCATCGTCCCATTGCCAAAGAATTCTACAGTCTCCTGCCTAATTGACTATCGTCCCGTCGCACTCATTCCCATCTATATGAAGTGTTTATAGAGGCAGGTCATAAGGCACATGCCATCATCGTGACCCTCCATTTAGCCCTCTTCAGCTATATATTTCATCCAAACCAGGCGATACAGCTCAATTAGCTCGCATAACTGAGTGTGTTGAAGAAATAAGAGATTGGATGACCCATAACTTTCTGCTATTAAATTCTGATAAAACGGAGATTTTGCTCATCGGCCCAAAAAATAGTACACAGAAGCTCCAGCATCTCAGCCTGCATTTAGACGGTTGTTCTGTAACTACTAGTTCAACGGTAAAAGACCTGGGAGTTATTTTAGACAGCAACTTATCTTTCAAAAATCACATCAATCAAGTTACAAAAACAGCCTTCTTTCACCTTAGAAATATTTCTAAGCTAAGAAATATGTTATCTATATCTGATGCAGAGAAGCTCGTCCATGCGTTTATGACCTCTAGAATAGACTACTGTAATGCATTACTAGGTGGATGTCCTGCATCATTAATAAACAAGCTTCAGTTAGTTCAGAATGCCGCAGCAAGAGTTCTTACTAGGTCAAGAAAATACGATCATATAACCCCAATCTTATCGTCCCTACATTGGCTTCCTATTAAGTTTCGAATAGACTACAAACTACTGCTACTCACTTATAAAGCACTAAATGGTTTGGCTCCCATGTATCTATCCAGTCTTTTAACACGCTACAATCCGTCACGCTCCCTGAGATCTCAAAACTCTGGGCTTCTAGTAGTTCCTAGAATAGCAAAGTCCACTAAAGGCGGTAGAGCATTTTCACATTTAGCTCCTAAACTCTGGAATAGTCTTCCTGACAGTGTTCGGGGTTCAGATACACTCTCCCAGTTTAAGTGTAGATTAAAAACATATCTTTTTAGCAAAGCCTACACATAACACACATCACACACATCACATCACAACCTTGTGCTCCAGAACATCTGATCACATGCACATTATCAACTTGTGCTGTTAATATCATGAACAGCAGCTACGCTAATTCCTCTCCACTGCTTCTCTTTCTCTCCCCATCCCGAGGCATCCTGAGGTTTGGCCAGCTCCAGTCACGTCCCACCTCGTGAAGATTATGGACCTATGGATGATCATGGAGAAGTAGATGCCGAGTGTTTAAAGGCCCTGGCATGGAGAAGCTGATGCTGGATCTATGATGATCACAAATTGTTCTGTATTGTTGAAAGATTTATGATCAAACTCTCGATGTCACCCATATGAGGATGGGTTCCCCTTTGAGTCTGGTTCCTCTCAAGGTTTCTTCCTCATATCATCTAAGGGAGTTTTTCCTTGCCACTGTCGCCACGGCTTGCTCATCAGGGACAAACGCACACCATTCACCTTCACTGTTGTTTTCTGTAAAGCTGCTTTGAGACAATGTCTGTTGTGAAAAGCGCTATACAAATAAACTTGACTTGACTTGACTTGACTTCCACCTGGACAATAAGGACACATATGTACGAGTGCGGTTCATAGACAGTTCAGCATTTAACACAATCATCCCTCAGCACCTGATTAAGAAGCTGAGCCTAATGGGCCGGAACACCTCCCTCTGCAACTGGATCCTGGACTTCCTGACTGGTAGACCTCAGTCAGTCCGGAAATCGGAAACAGCCTGATGTAAAGCCAACAACCTGTCTCTAAACATTGACAAAACAAAAGCGATGGTTGTTGACTGCAGGAGAGCTCCGAGCGGCCATTCTCCACTGACCATCGGTGGATCTGCTGTGAAGATCGTCAAGAGCAACACATTCCTTTGTGTATATCTGGCAGAGAACTTCACCTGGTTATTCAACACCAGCTCAATCACCAAGAAAGCCCAGCAGCATCTCTACTTCCTGAGAAAAGCCCATCTCCCTCCCCCATCCTAACCATGTTCTACAGAGGGACTATTGAGAGAATCCTAAGCAGCTGCATCACTGCCTGGTTTGGGAACTGCACCGTCTCGGATCACAAGACCCTACCAAGGATTGTGAGGACAGCTGAGAAGATCATCAGAGTCTTTCTCCCCTCTATCATGGACATGACCCCACACATCCCTCACACACACTCTTCACCTTTCTACCATCAGGAAAGAGGTTCCAAAGCATTTGGGCCTCACATCCAAACTATGCATCAGATTTTTTCCTCAAGCCATCAGACTCCTCAACACACAGAACTGAACTCTACTAAACACACACACACACACACACACACACACACACACACACACACACACACACACACACACACACACACACACACACTCAACTGTGTGTTACTGAACTGTTACAAGCTGAACTCAAAACACACTCAAACTCATTTCACTTAACTTCGTACACATCCATGCCTTCAGCACCACCCATATCAAATTATATTAATCATATTATACTGTTTACATGCTGTTTTGCACCTCCTGATTGCTGCTATTGCTGTTTTTGCACAACATTGTGTTTATGTTTATAAGTACACTCTTGTTTATAGTTCTCTCTTTTGCACATTGTACTGTATGTTATACAGTAGGTTTACTAATAGGCGCCATTTTGTGTTTTGTGTATCTGTCCCACACTGTCTTGTGTTGTTTGTTTGCACTGTCTTTGTTTTGCACTGTTTGCACTCAGTTGCACATGATGCACTTTATGTGGCGTGGACACTTAATTTTAATTTTTAGCTCTGTGTCCTATATGAAGCTCTGTGTTGTGTGATGAAGCTCTATGTTGTGTGGTGAAAATGTATGTTGTGTGTCGTGTGTGATGCGTGTTGTGTGATGTGGTTTATGTTGTGTGATGTAGCTCTATTTTGTGTGTTAAAGCTCTATGTTGTGTGATCTAGCTCTATGTTGTGTAATGTGGTGTAATGTAGCTCCATGTTGTGTGTTAAAGCTCTATGTTGTGTGATGTGGTGTGATGTAGCTCTATGTTGTGTGTTAAAGCTCTATGTTGTGTGATGTAGCTCTATGTTGTGTGATGAAGCTCTATGTTGTGTGTTAAAGCTCTAAGTTGTGTGATGTAGCTCTATGTTGTGTGATGAAGCTCTATGTTGTGTGTTAAAGCTCTAAGTTGTGTGATGTAGCTTTATGCTGTGTGATGTGGTGTGATGTAGCTCTATGTTGTGTGTTAAAGCTCTATGTTGTGTGATGAGGCTCTATGTTGTGTGGGTGTAGCTCTATGTTGTGTGATGTAGCTCTATGTTGTGTGTTAACGCTCTAAGTTGTGTGATGTAGCTCTATGTTGTGTGATGTGGTGTGATGTAGCTCTATGTTGTGTGTTAAAGCTCTTTGTTGTGTGATGAGGCTCTATGTTGTGTGATGAAGCTCTATGTTGTGTGATGAAGCTCTATGTTGTGTGATGTAGCTCTATGTTGTGTGATGTGGTGTGATGTAGCTCTATGTTGTGTGTTAAAGCTCTTTGCTGTGTGATGAGGCTCTATGTTGTGTGATGAAGCTCTATGTTGTGTGATGAAGCTCTATGTTGTGTGATGTAGCACCAGGGAGGAATGTTGTCTCATTTCGCTGTGTACTGCATCAGCTTTATTTGGTTGAAATGACGATAAAAGCTTCTTTACTTGACTTTATTTTTTTTTATAAAAAGAAATTTCAGACATATCTAGAATTCTGTTTTCACTTCGTCATTATGGGATACTAATTTTAGATTAATGAAAAAACCTAATCAATTTGAATTATTGTAGTATCAGGGGGCAACATAACATAATAAAAAAAGTGAAGGGGGTCCGAATAATTTCCAAATGCATTGTATACACTGAACAGCAGGGGTCACCAGTTTGATACACACAAGTCGAAATAACACACAAGTTCTGAAATAACAAATTTGCTCAATTTACCTTTACAACAGATGAAACTTTGTTTATTTGCTGCCAATCCATCTGATTTGCAAGTACCTGATGTGCCACTGTTTGCATTTGAATGTGCTTCCATTAATACATTTTATTTTTTTGCTTCCTAATAGTCACTTTAAAAAAAAAAATTCTCATTATCTACATCATGACTTTCTTATTTGGTTAAAAGGTGTAATTTATTTGCAGCACTTATTTTTATTTTGAATACGTGTGAGATTAACATACCCAGATTTAGCTGTCAAATATGAGGTTTAAGAAGCATTAATGTGAGAAGATTGAGAATGTCAGTGTCATGAGGCAAATTACCGCAGATTTACTTATACAATTATGGAAGCTTCATGAACGAGGCCCATTCACAACAAATGCAACAATATGCTTGTGCTTTGGGGCCATTTAAAGGCAAAATAAAGGTTAAGCTTTATACTACTCAATAGTGACTAATGGCTGGGTTGCGTATATAGTGCAGATGTTTTTTTTACAGTATTTCTGGAGATTTCTTTCTATAGTTTTTAGACTCAAGTCAACTAGAGATATTTTGGGTCAACTTCTGCTTAATGTGCTTTATAAATTACATAAAGTTTTACATTAATTTCACTTAAGCTAGTGATCGCACTTGTCAAAAAGCTAATTAGCAATCTAGCTAAAACTGAGTACAATCACTATTAACGAGGTCAATTATACTTTAGTGTATTATGTGTACAGTATTAAATTGCTGTGCTAATTACCTGTTTCAGTAACCACATGTTTCTTTTTTGTCCACTGTTGACATGAACCACCTATGCACCTAAGTTTGCCCAAAGTCGAAATAACATTAACTTGTTTGAGGAGTAAATATAGATCTCAGAAAAAGATCTGTGGCACACAATGCAAATCACAATCCAAGAAAAAGCTGCCAAATTGAACAAAGCTTACCTTGGTGTCTCCACCTTCAGATGATCCAGGAGGCCCCTGAATTTTTGAGAAAAAAAAAAAGGAAACAAAAATGAGTTAAATATCTATATTGCTTAATTCTGCATGTTTTTCAAAGCATTTTTTTCAAAGTAGAAACATTTAATTAAGTCACAAGCCTTTTGTGTAAATCACTTACATGCACAAAATACTCATTAAAGCCCAGTAAAAAAAAAAAAAATTAAACGTGATATATTAATCTACACTTTTTTTTTTACCTCTTTTCAGATGTATACACTTCCAGGATTTAGTGTTTTTATAAAGAATTATTTTTTTTGCATAATCAGTTGTGAATTGTTGTCATCTATTTTGCATTTTTACACTTTAATTAATGTCTAGTTCACATAATTCCTACCTCTAAGCAGAAACCAAAATCTGTTAAAACAATGGTTACAATCAATAAGAGATTAAGTCAACACGCAAAGCTGGAGCTACAGGACAGCTTTCATAAGACTTACGTATTTTTTAGAACTGCTACTGTACATCTGACCAAGATGAGCTCAGACATGGTCTCTTCCTACATTAGTTTTTGCTCGGATATACAGTACTCTGTAAAAGTTTTAAGCAGATGTAAAAAATGCTGTAAAGTAAAAATGCTTTCAAAAATAAACGGTAATAGTTTATAAAACAGAAGAGAAAGTGTTAGTGTTAAGATGGTTCTCACACTGGTTCTTTAAACACATTCCTATGTTATCTGTTCAGTGTCTACAGGATCTTTACGATGTGAGTATGTAGGGTATACAGGAAGTCTTTATCTGAGCTCACACTTCTCTGGTTATTATGTCTTCTTACCCAATCAGAAACAATTTTAGATCAGGTTTTTTTTCCCAGTGTGTATATATATATACTTGTCTGTTATCTGCAATAAACTGAAGAAGAACATTTGCGCCATACTGTGTGCTGTGTGATTCTTCCCTGATCAGAAAAGGTACCAGGGGCATCGTAGATCGCATGGAAATCCTCTCCACGAATTAGCGTAATTTCCGGATTTATAAACGCACCCAAATATAAGTCGCACCCACTGAATTTGACAAAGATTTTTATTTTGAACAGAAATAAGCCGCACCTGTCTATAAGCCGCACGTGTCTACACTGAAACTAATGAACTTTACACAGGCTTTAATGAAAGGCAGTGTCTGTTACACGGCTTGTATCTAAACAGTAGCCTACCAAGAAAGTCATTGTTCACTGTCTTCCTCATTCCTTTCACAACTATTTCTCTCTGAAGTTTTTTTTTTAGCATCGTTGTGCGTTAGCAAAGCCTACACATAACACACATCACGCACATCACATCACAACCTTGTGCTCCAGAACATCTGATCACATGCACATTATCAACTTGTGCTGTTAATATCATGAACAGCAGCTACGCTAATTCCTCTCCACTGCTTCTCTTTCTCTCCCCATCCCGAGGCTTCCTGAGGTTTGGCCAGCTCCAGTCACGTCCCACCTCGTGAAGATTATGGACCTATGGATGATCATGGAGAAGTAGATGCCGAGTGTTTAAAGGCCCTGGCATGGAGAAGCTGATGCTGGATCTATGATGATCACAAATTGTTCTGTATTGTTGAAAGATTTATGACCAAACTTTTGATGTCACCCATATGAGGATGGGTTCCCCTTTGAGTCTGGTTCCTCTCAAGGTTTCTTCCTCATATCATCTAAGGGAGTTTTTCCTTGCCACTGTCGCCACGGCTGCTCATCAGGGACAAACGCACACCATTCACCTTCACTGTTGTTTTCTGTAAAGCTGCTTTGAGACAATGTCTGTTGTGAAAAGCGCTATACAAATAAACTTGACTTGACTTGACTTGACTTAAAAATCACCATCGGTGAATCTTTTCTCTCGATGCCGTGCAGCTCAGAACACAGGCGAAGTGTGTTTTCATGCCCGGTTGTTTTCAGCGTGACGAATGATTCGCATTTCCTGTAGACAGTCCGAGTGAGCGGCAGGTCAAACGTCAGAGGAACATCATCCATATTTATGATGTGGTGCGGCCCGATTCAGTGGGAGCGCATCTGATTTAATATAAAGAGTTTCATTGGTTCACCTGAACTCATTCATCAATTCCATTAGTCTAATGTTTTGGGGCTCAGCTTTTTGGCTTGAAGTTTGTGAAACCGAGAAAAACCCAGGAAAAATCCATAAATTAAAAAGTAGCGGCTTATAGTCCGGAAAATACGGTAAGTTTTGTTTGGGCATGATAAGAATCTAACAGAAATCCAATTTAAATTAACATTTGGTGTCACCACCCTTTGGCTTTCAATTCTTACTTTTGTACACTGTGTACAGTAGACTTGCACAAAGTCAGGGATTTTGTAGGTTGAAACACAGTCATTAAATGAAACAAAAACTGCTGTGTAGGAGACTTTAAACTAGGTGAGGAACAGACAAACTCTGCTACTAAGGAAGGGTTGTGAAAAATCATTATTCATGTAAGTAAAACAACTTACAGAACTGGTCCAAGCCCAACACACTCACTTTCTTCAGTCTCTAACGCTTTCCTGCTACAATGTGCACTGACAATCTGTGAAAAAGATCTTTTTTTTTTTTTTTTTTTACAGGGCAAGCTCGGGGCCCCAGTCAGATCCTTAGCCAACTGTCTTTAAACGATGTGAAGACCAGCTGGCCCCTGTCTTCACAAAGATTTTATTATCAAATCACCAGAACTGGGTGTGGTTTCATCTTGTTTCCAAACGTTCCACACCCAGTACCCAAAAAACATTTGATGACAGGACTAAATGACAAGCTTGTCACTTTGACATGTGTGGAAATAAAATCCATGTGAGGTGTTGGCTCAGATGAAAGACATCACATGCCCACTGATGGATTCCATTCAGTTTGCTTACAAGGCAAAGTGTATCGTAAAGTCCGCATGGGACTGCATTTCATACTGAAACACACTGGTCACCACAAGAGCTCACAACGTCAGTCTCTAACTGCCAGTGGATTTCCGTCTTATAGCCTTAAAAATGCAGAGATGACAGTATAAAAAATATACACTGTGACAACCTTCAAGTTCCTAAGAAATACTCTCAGTCAAGGCCAAAAGTGGAAGACAATCTCCATCAAAAAAGGCACAACAGAAGAATACACTTCCTGTGAAAGAAACGTTCCATCTTCAAAAACACAACAAGTAAAAAAAAATTATTATCGGTTATAAAGGAGAGTCAGTGTAAAGATAATAAATGTGATTAAAATTGATTATTTCTGTGTTGTGTTTGAAGTACAACAAACCAGTGTCTTATTCTTTACAAACAGCATCAGATCTTCTATATTCAGGTTGTATCAACATGCCTATCAGTCTGTTATACAAATGAGACTCTCTACTGTAGGCATTGACCTCATGCCTAAAGTTTTGTCTGCTCTTTAATCAAGCCAATCAGATCTCTGCTCCGATGTCAGACAACACACGCTCTTTATTGAACTGGGCCTCAAGGTCAGATAATGAATCCAGCAAGCTCTTCAAACTGCTAATGCAATTCTGTTATCAGCTGTTTTAGTTGGCCAATACCTTATTTAATCTTTTCCAAATCTTTCAACGTAACAAAGCCTTTGAATTCTCAGTCACACAAAGTATTCTTCCAGCAATAATTTCTCTCTCTGCCAAGTCAGCTTTGCATCCATACAGAATCTGCAGTTCACATCAGTTCTTTGCTTTACTTTTAACTACAGCTGCTCAGAACCAGTTGACTGTGAAGGTCTAGACAGCAGTATTCAAGGTACTGCATTTAGGCTGGGACACAGTAAGCACCTACTATAAATGTTCAGGTCACTAACAGATTGGTAATTGATCCACCAGGGCTTGGCAGAACAAAAGATTTGACATACTGCCCCCTAATGACATAAATAGTTGGATATTTTTTAATGCTGTTTCAAACAAGCAATATTCTGCAGCCCCCACACTGCTACACAGTAACTTTCGCCAACACTTCATTCTAAATTTCAATAGAAATGAACTAAGAACTGAAACGCAACAATAAGCCTTAATGTCACAGAAGTAAAAAAAAAGGCTGTTGCGGTTCTTACCGGTGGTCCCGGAATCCCAGGCTCCCCTGAGTGTCCTCTGCGACCCTGTAAGAAAGAAAAATTATGTGAACAAAAGCAGACATTTTTTTTAAAGTCATGCTAGCATAGCTGACCACAACACACAAATCAGATCACATCAAATCTTATTTGTCGCAGACACATTGTAGAGTAGGCACAGAGTAGGACATGTAATGAAATGCTATTTACAACAGTATTGGAGAATGTGCATGTGAACAGAAATAGAATATATATAAAAATTTCATACAAAAATAAAGTATAAACTTAAAATATCACAAGGACAATAGAGTAGAATAGAAAATAGAATATAGAATGTACATACTGTATAGTATTTAATAAAAATCAACAGGCAGTAAAATATACAGAAAGGGATGGGTATGGATATGACAAAAGATATTGATAGTAGTCAAGATTTAAAGTGTAATTTAATGTGCTGTATTACAGTGTCACTGAGGTGTGCAGGTCCAGTGTCAATGTCACATGTGTTGACAGTGGGCCCTGACCCAAAACAATTATTATTGTTTTACTATTGTACAACAATTTATATTGTACTTTATCATGGTATGGTATTGCAGCTCCACCTTGTGCGAACGGAAAGTCCTAAAAAGGGTGGTCAACCACCAACACACCACTGGCACCCAACTACCTGCAACTGATCAACTTCACAACAGCAGATACCCTAATTTCTGGACTATAAAGCGCACCCAAATATAAGACGCACCCACTGAATTTGACAAATATTTTTATTTTTAACATAAATAAGCCGGCCCTGTCTATAAGCCGCAGGTGTCTACACTAATGTACTTTACACAGGCTTTAATAAAAGACACGTTACACATGGTGTAACGGGTGAAATATGTTGCGCTTCCTTTAAGAGCATAGCGGTATTTTGGGAATAGCATGCCACTGCATTTTTCCGCTATTACTGCGTGTGTTCAAGACGAGGATTATGTCGTTATTATTTTCTGATGCTGATTTCTAAGTTTCTTTGACTAACCCGTAACGCTGTTGCCAAGAAAAATAAAAAAGCACGAGTTTTGGAAACCTGTCTGTGCTTATATGATTTCTGTTGTAACTGGAGTTAGTGAGCTCTCCCTTCACCCAGACTCAACACGTTACAACGGCTTGTATCTAAACAGTAGCCGACCAAGAAAGTCATTGTTCACTGTCTTCCTCCTTCCTTTCACAACTATTTCTCTCGGGAGTTTGTCTTTTGGCATCGTCGTGCGTTAAAAAAAAAAAGTTTTTTCTCCCGATGCCGTGCAGCTCAGAACACAGGTGAGGTGCGTTTTTTCGTTTCCGTTCGGAAATTTCATTGGTCTAAAGTTTTTTGGCTTGAAGTTTGTGAAACCGGGAAAAACCCAGGAAAAATTCATAAATTAGATGCTTCGTTGTTTAAGACGCGGGGTTCAAAGCGTGGGAAAAGAAAGTAGCGACTTATAGTCTGAAAAATACGGTATGTGCATAAAGCACACAACATCAGGGACTCCTCACATCCCTGTCACAAACTGTTTAACCTCCCTCTATCAGGAAAGAGATATAGGAACATACACATCAGAACCAGTAGATCACCCTACTGAACTCCACATATTTCTCTGCATATATTTTGAATATATTATAGATTTACAACCTAAATTCTGATATATGTTCCATGAAATTGTATTAATTTATTCCCAACAGTTTATTCTCTTCACTTCGTAGCGTTTCTCTTGATTGCACTGCTTCCTGTACGTGGATGTGGATGTTAGATTTTTTTTGTCCAATCAGATTTCAGCCTCTATGTGCTGCCATGTCAATCTAATCTGCCATGTCAATTTAATCTGCCCTTCAAAATCAATACTGCTGGCCCTTTTACAATAGTGTCCTTAAGAAAAAGATCTGTTTCTTTAACCAATCAGATTTCAAATTCGCCTCTCATTATTCTGGGCAGCTAGCTGGCCCAGAATAATGTCAGCATTTTCCGTCCTCTGATTGGTTGTTCAGATGGATACTGTTACAGTCAAGTTCGACTGGCAAAACATGTGTGCTCTGCAAACATTAATACATCTGAGTTACACTTTTTTTATGCCTGTGGAGGAACAGAAATTTATTTGGTCTCGGACATACTTAAAAATATTTTTTTTTAAGAAAAGCTAGACATCGTGAGGAGATCGGCCAACCCCGAAGCTAGCTAACGTGTCTCAGCCTGGGAAAGGGTCTGGAAGTGGTGAACCACTGGATTACAGTTACATAATGTTATGTTACATAAATGAAAGAATTTTGGAAGCACCAGGACTTTTTCTAGAGCAGGCCGTCCGAACTAAGAAATCAGGGGAGGTGACCAAGAACCTGATGGTCACTCTAAAAGAGCGCCAGCATTCCTCTTTGGAGAGAGAAGAAACTTCTAGAAAAACAACCATCTCTGCAGCACTGCACCAATCAAACCTGTATGGTAGAGCGGCCAGACAGAAGTCAATGCTCAGTTAAAGTTACATGACGATGGATTTTGCGAAAAGGCACCTGAAGGACTCTCAGACAATGAGAAACAAAATTCTCTGGTCTGATTAAACCAAAATTTAACTCTTTCGCCTGAATGCCAAGTGTCACGTCTGGAGGACACTAGGCACCGCTCATCACCATACCATCCATGTAGGGATGTTTTTCAGTGGCAAGAACTAGGAGACTATTTAGGATCGAGAGAAAGATGAATGCAGCAATGTACAGAGACGTCCTTGCAAAAAATCTGCTCCAGAGCGCTCTGGACCAACAGGACAACGACCCTAAACACACAGCCAAGATAATAAAGGAGACTCTGTAAATGCCCTTGAGTGGACCAGCTAGAGCCCAGACTTGAACCCGAATTAACATCTCTGGAGAGATCTGAAAATGGCTGTGCACTGACACTCCCCATCAAACCTGATGAAGTTTGAGAGGTTCTGCAAAGAAGAGAAACAATCCAAAAATAGTGTGCTAAGCTTGAAGCATACTCAAAAAGTCTTGAGGCTGTAATTGCCAAAGCTGCTTTAACAAAGTATTGAGCAAAGGCTGTGAATATTTATGTACATGTGATTTCTTTTTTCATTAATTTATTTTTCATAAATTTGCTAAGATTTTAAACTTCTTTCACATTTTTATTGTGGGGTACTTATAGAATGTCAAGGAAAATAATGAATTTAATCCATTTTGGAATAAGGCTGTAACATAAAATGTGGAAAAAGTGAAGCGCTGTGAATTCTTTCCTGGATGCCCTCTATACCTCTATACATATATTTACATCTTGATCTGCTCTTGTCAGTCTGCACAATGCTGCTGTTTGCACTTTTGGTAGATTCTAAATTCATATGCCACTTTGCACAGTTTGATTTTTATCAATGAATCTTAGATGCTAAACATTTATAAAAATAGTTCTGTTCTTAAAGGGCTCCTGGGTTACGAAACTGGACTTAAACAAAGTGATCTGGCAGATTTACTAAACTAAACATAGTACAAAAAATACTGTACATTGCAGATCTACAAAAACCTAGAAAACAAATACAACCATTGCTGGAGCTAATTAACAATAATAGGAGGCTGCAGAACAAGTTTTTGCATTTTACCCTCCAGGGTATCTGTACACACACACACACACACACACACACATGCACAAACACAGAAAAATGCTAGAAACATGCTAGTTTCAGAGGAAGTGTAGATATTTTCAATGCCAACTTCTTCTGTGTGTTTGATAGTCATGTATGTTAAAGTTATGAACATGGCAAAAGTTGCAGCAGAGGAAGCAATGAAGACTTGTTTACAACAGCAGTGGATTACACAACCAAAGGGTTTTCAGTGCAGTCCACGTCCTCTGTGCCAAGAAGCAGAGGTAGCTGTAGTGTGACTGAGTTCAGAAGAAGGGGGTCACTAACTTATATATATATATTCCTTATTTAAGAGCTCCTGAACTCTCGCTGACTCACAAAATATATTTTGTACTAATTATTAGGATTGTTGGAGTGTCACCATGAACAGCTGTGGCTTATGTAAATACAATAATAATAATTATTATTATACTAATAAAGATTTAGTACTTAAATATTTAGTATTTAGCAGCTCTTGTAAGGAATAGGAAATATACCCCGTGTAATATTTCGGCTTAAGGACAAATATTTTCTTGACAAAAGTCACATGTTCATTTACATAGTAATCATTCTAATCATTCTAACTAGTGTTTTTTGAACAGATGTCTCAACTCCAATGTATGTAATATGCAAAAATACTAAAGTTTCAGAGGATGCTAATTAATATCTATAGAATTCTCCTTCTGATTTATTACAGATTCAGATGGCAGTTGGCTCAACTTTTGTTGTGATTGCTTAGAAAAAAAAGTCTGTTGGTGTATTTTTCAATGACACACAAACATAAAATGATGTTAAACTGCAAAGCTTCCACACAAAATGTATAAAGGTGGTAATAGAGGACAATGTAATTGGGGTAAATAACAATGGACATAGTGGAGGCATAGAATCTGAATAAATGTGGGTGTTATTAAAAATAGCAATACTGACTTGAATAAAATCTGATTAAGGTTTGAATCATTAAAGCAAAATAGATGTGATGATTTGGCTTTATTAAAGATACATGAAGAGTCTTTTTTAAATGATGTTCTTAATGTTTGGACACTGATGAAGGATGATTAGAGAAGTCTAAAGGCAGGAGAAACCTGGCAGGATCATGGGTCAATGCACTTTGCAGAGGAAAGTCTTTAGCTGACCTTGGCTACATCCATGGTGAGAAGGAAAGAAATCAGGATTCACATCAACATGCTTTTGAATCTTTGCCAAAAACTGCAGTTAGACACGGTTCTGGTCAACAAATTCCCGTGCTACATGTGACTTGTGGCCAGAAATAACTGAAACTTTATTAGTTCTCTAGTCACTAAGAAGCCATGCAGCCATCAAAGAAATATTTTTTTTCAGTTCTGACTTTGGAATGCTGCACTTGACTTGAACAGTAATGTAATTATAGAAAAAGGCTCTAAAATTATTACAAGAATAAAAGATGTGGTTAATTGTGTTGGTGCAATATACAAATCTGCTTCATTCAATGTGTTGCCTTTAAACTCAATGGTGTCCTGGAAGCCCAGCCAAATAGCACATATATTTTAAATATAAACAAATTTAGATTATGTGCTTAACTGTCTAATTCATTTTGTCAGTTACATTCAAGCTGTTTGTTAATACCTGCTATAGTTTGGATATTTACAATTTTGACGTTGTGCTGGCAATGGTCTCAGACCGCAAGCAATGCTAAAAGTGTGTTTAATAATTCAACCATGATTTGCAATTCTACAGCTCATTGCTCCGTTTCAAATACAGTATTTACAGACAAAAACAACAAGTAAATTAGGCCATCAAACAAAGCACCCATTTCCCATGTCTAGTGAGATTCACACTGGGTTTTTATTATCAGGCTGGTTAGAAAATTTAGTTTTCACGATACGCATTTGACCTCATTTGGTCATCTGACCATATATCACCTCTGGAATAGCAAACTAGAGGAATGTACCATGTGCGCCATCATTCGCAATGTCGACACTGATGGTTCAAGCAGAGTTTTTGATTATCAAGCTATTAGCACTGCTTCAAAAACACTTACAACCAAGACATTTATCCTCAACATTACATCTATCTTTATAGTCACACACAAATCAAAGTGGTCTCTTGTTAAAGATCTGCTCATGGCTACATCAAGCACAATGTCACGCAATGTCAAAACCATATAAATCCATCACACAGGCCGTACATTTGCTCCTGTTTACTTACCCTTTTGCCCTCTTTTCCTGGGGGCCCTGGTGGACCAGGTAAACCAGCTTCTCCCTGGGGAGGAAAGAGAAGGGGCATAGGTATACACATGATCATAAAATCAAAATATACAAATAAACCTATGTTAAAAAGCCAAGACTGCCCAATCCAAGAAAGAATTTGTATAATGTAAATGACTTGACTGAAACCTTGAACAATTTTATAGTCAATTATGTGGTAAAAGGAATTTTTGAAGGCATTTCACGTATGTATTCTTAGACAACATAAAATGCATTTACCTGATCTCCCTTTTGACCTTCTTTTATTATCTGTTAAAAGATCACATACATGAAATTAACCAGATATTTAAAATGATCTAAGATCAGTGACATTGTCTCTGTGTTCATTTTTATGTGTCCTATTAATATTCATTTCAGCAACTTTATACTACACTATATATTAAACGTATTAACAAAGTCTAAAACAGGAGCTGCTACTGAGTTTGGGCTTCTGTCTCTTCCTATGAACCACTTCAGCAGTTTCTCTTCACCACTGCAGCCATTTTTAGCAGAACAGCTGCTTGGTGACAATGTGTTCAGAAGAATTCCCTAAATAAATTACACTAAAATGAAGTTAATGGATCCTGTGTGATCTCCTTATGTCTGATTCATTGCTATGACTGTAAAAGTCAGTCCACTGCATACAATGCTTTGGCAACAGCTTAAACAAAAAGCTATTCGTTTTACTTTGATAAATACCTAAGTGTTTTATAATAAATTTGTGAATATAATTTATAAGCGACAAGTCATTACTGTAATCCCTGATAAGTGATGGCAGTTACAGTAGACCCCCTTTATAAGGTGCAGACAATTTGGTAACTGACCTGGATGAATTCATATTAAAATTATAGTATACAATGCTCCTTTACATTCTGATTAGGTTGGTGCTTTAATGTCCCTTATCAATTGCAATTGCTCCTTTTCAGTTAAGCCAAACAAACCTTGCACCAAAAACAACTTCATTATTGGAATTTATTTAAGACAAGAACATTTTGGGTGAGACCAAAAGTCAGGACTGAGAGAAGTCCGATACCACCAGCCCAACACAACATAAAAAAAAAACCCTCATAAGAATACAATGGCTCAATCATTCCATCATATATAGTGACAGCTTCTGTGTTTTATCAGTGGTGAAAGAAATACTTACAGACTGCCCGGGTGGGCCTGGAGGGCCTGCGTCCCCCTGTAAAAGCCAAATGTTTCAAGTTACATGAGCATCGGGAAAATGTTAATAGTTCCTTAAAAAGAGGTGTTAAAAAGGTGATGTACTATGGGATGGTGTTCAACATATTTCACACTCTAATTTTAGAAAATGCTCCTAAATTCTATCCTCAGTATTTTCACTCAGTTCCTTAAGCTCCATTTCAGATCTTTCTGCTCCTGCAATTATCACACGGGCCAAGCTTTACTTTATGACATGCGAACTTAGCAGCTGTTTCTTGTACTTTGACATCTTCCTCTACTTGAAGAAACATTTCCTTTTGTTCTTTAAAAGTAAACATGAAAGAACAAACTATGGCCTATAATTAATCTAAAACTGAGATGCTTGTTCCATATGAAACTTCTCTCTGCAGGTTGAACGTCAGAGATACCGTACGGCTTTTCTGTCTCTGTCCTGTCGTGATATATGAGAGGTCTTAACACAACCCAGACACACTCACACAAAAGCACAGTAAAAGCTTCGCAATGTTAACAAAAAGGTATGTACTGAAGGACAGTGTGGTATGGAAAATGTTACAAGTCAAGTGGACATCCATTTAATCTCCTTTAGTTTGCACTTTCTGCTCCGACGAAAGTATGGCCACACAAACCTTCAACATCATTTCTCATATATGCAAGACATGTGCTCCTGTTTAGAATATACAGTAGGGATTAGATCACTTTTTATGAGCTTGTTTTCCCTGAAGAAGTTATGGGAACTTTTGTGTAGCGAGAGAAAAAAAACACATTTCAGAAGTAAGGATAGAATTATACAATACACATGAAAGCAGGGGGACTGTTTAAAAAGAGCTTTAATGTTCAGGCTCTATGTGTGGTATAATCCCTGTCAACTCAAACTGTCACGAGGCAGCTGAAGGCAGGGGTTACTCAACGGTTAAGGTTCAATAGTTTTAGGGTTCACACCCCTGCCAAGCTTTCGTTATTGGGCCCTTGAACAAGGCCCTTTTGCTCCAGGGACACTGTATGATGGCTTTATCACAGCATGAGGTCAGAGTTTAGTCTTAAACTAAATTCAGTTTAGCTTTTTAGCCATGATAAACCTCACTGCTATGACAGTACTGGTGTTGTTCCAGTTCCTCATCCATAGTGTCTATTCATTTAACCTGTAGATCAATTACACTGGTTTACAAGGTTTTTGTTTTCTTCATAATTGTTTAGATGCATTTTTTAATTCTGATCACAGAAATAACAATAAATAATATAAATGACATAATTTTCAAATCAGGGTGTTTCACATAGGCATGGATGCTCATGTCTAGCTGCCTAAAGATCACCAACAATTGCAAAGGATTTAAACATTTCCATTAAATCTGTTGGCCAGTGTTATGTAAACCTGTTATATTTAGTTGTACTCATCTGGCCACTACTTATAAATACTATGACAGTAAAAAAAACACAATTTAATCATGATTTCATCTGTACAGTCTGTAAACACAACTGATGTTACTGCATAGAATTAAAATTAAATAGCGTTTATTTAGCAATAGCTAAAGTAAAACAATATTAAAAACTGATTCAATTATTCCTTTAGTGTTAAAGCTGCTGAGTGAAATGTGTTGAAGAGCGATGTGTTTGTGTGCAATGACAAAAATTCGAAATACGTTATGAGCGTGCAATGTGCGATTGCTGATTTGTTGTCCAGTAGCACACTGGTTCTTCCAAAGGTTAAAGCAGAATTTAAAATATAACTGTTTATTTTCATGAACACTGTTCATAATGCACCTGTAGTGTAAACAACAAAATGCTGAAGAGGAAAGTGGTGCAATAAAATGCTTCCTGCATCACATCCACTACTTTCCTTCTTATACAGACAAGCTCATGTCTGACACTGCCCCCTAGAGCACACACTCACTTTACTTGCAAGGATAGAGTATGACAAGCTCATAAATAAATGCTTTCAGGAATATAAATCGGGCCTTTGTGTTGGTGTGTGCATAAAGACATTACAAGTCTACTCGCATGGAGACTTACTTTATCACCTTTGAGTCCAGGTCGACCCTCAAGGCCTGGGTCTCCTTTCAAACCCTGAGAGAAAACAATAATACACACATTCGGTTTTGGCAAGGAACCAGGACCCGCCTTTATTTACAAGTAGTGATGCTTTAGTGTACAAGTGGAATAATTAACACTTTCAGATGTTACCTCTCAATTCAAGTGAATCCATTTTTCCTTGTATAGTGCTTTTTAACAGTGAACACTGTCTCAGCTTAAGGAGTGCAGTGATATGCAGTTAAATGCAAGCTGTGGTCCGGAGCCATTGTAGTAGACTGCTGATATTCTTTTCTTACACTCAGACATGTTACTCTCAGAATGAAGTCTAACTAACTAACTATTACAAAGATCACCACATCATAGACATTATATATATGATATCTAGACTAAGTCTATTACATTACAATGAAATTGGACCAATGCATTAAAATTGTGCTTCTATTGAGAGGAGGCTGAATATTGCGCATGAGCAACAAGCCCTTTGATTGGTCCCATGACAAAAAGCTTAAAAATCACACAAACCAGTAGTTTAAACCATAGCTATCCTAATTGGAATATAATATGATATAGCACCCATTATTTTATTTGCATTTGCAGATTAAGTCTTCTAGTGGAAGAAGGGATTCACTAGGTTATTTTTTTGAAATGTGCTCTAATGCTCTCGCTATCTCTCTCCCACTTCTACACAAATACTCCAGATGAAACCAGACCTCTTCCCCTCTGCATACAGTTATCATGAAGTCTGACTGCAATATTTCACCTTCCGTTTTAAGATCCCCCACCCAAGCCCCCTTTCTCTCCGCCTCTAGCAATATATAAATAAAAACTCGTCTGGGGATCAACTTGTCCATGTGTTTGTGTCCTCACTATGTCACTGACCCCTAACACATTACAAAGACAGGCTTGTGAATGAAACTATACTATATACACACCAACAAACAAATATTGAAACTGAAATACTGACACTGAAAACTGAAGATTAAAAACTTCAATATTTATTTATGCCCCAGAGTGATGCTTTAGACAGTATGCATTAAATCATGTTTGTAAAAAGACACCTTGACTGTGGGTTTTCATTTCAAGAAAGCAAAAGCCACACTTGATAGACAACCAAAGCCCAAGATCAAGTGATTCAACAGGAGTGGATTCAGGCATGGTCTCTGCTTGGCTGTAATGAAACTGTAGCCATATACTTTCCTTTTGTGAATGAGATTAGACATTAGAGATCTGCTCTAAATTCTAAAAAGAAATTCTATATAAATAATATAGATAAACAAAAAAATGATTTTTACTGATTTTATCAATGAAAATAATTGAATTCTATTTTTATTTTATTAATGAACACCACATTGTGCTTTTTTATGAACATTCCAGAAATCACTTGAAACATGAGTCTGGAGGAGGAACCCTCAGGACAGATGAAGCAGTTGGCTTATATAGATTGGGTCAAACTACCTGTAGACAAATGCAGAAGTCTCACAGAGATCTACAGAAATCACTTGTTTGCAGTGACTTTAGGGTTTGTTCAAATAAATATAAGGTTAATATAATTTTGCCTATGACCTTTTATTATTAAACAAATGTAATCAATTTGTTTATTCAAAAAGTTTAATAAAAAGATTTTTATTAAATATGTAATAATAATAATAAAAAAAAATGTGTCCATGTCTGTACATGTATTTAGTCTATTCAACTACTAGCTCGTATTCTTTACGTTTATAAAATTACTTGACCGTCACATATGCTACAGGTGTGGGTACCTGTGATAGGTACTGTATACAGATAAAGAATTAGAAACTAATACTAAGCAAAAAAGTGTAAACAAAAACCAAATCAATAAAATCCAAATCACTCAAGCTGCACAGTACTTTCTAATAATGTGATTTCTGAATGGTCAAACAGAATCTGCCATATGCATGAACACAGTGGTGGGTGGTCAGGGCCAGTAAAGCGGTCTCTGCTGACTATCAGAAGCACTGAACTACATTTACAACATAAATTCTAATATTTGTTCCATGAAATTGTATTAATTTATTCCCAACAGTTTATTCTATTTATTTCGTAGCATTTCTCTCGGCTGCACTGCTTCCAGTACGTGTATGTGGATGGTAGATTTTTTGTCCAATCAGATTTCAGTCTCTATGTGCTGCCATGTCAATCTAATCTGCCCAGGGCCTTCAAAGTCTGTACTGCTGACTCTTTTACCATGGAGAATATAATCAATTAGTCTGTTTCTTTAACCAATCAGATTTTTATATTCGCCTCACAGGGCAGCTAGCTGTGCCAGAATAGCGTCAGCATTTTTCCGTCCTCTGATTGGTTGGTCAGAGGGAAACTGTTACAGCCAAGTTTTACTGGCAAAACACGTGTGTAGCTCTGCACACGTTAATACATCGGAGTTAGACTTTTTTATGATTATGGCGGAAAATAAATTTATTTGGTCTCGGACATACTTCAAAATAAATTTTCCAAAAACGCTAGACATGGTGAGGAGGACGTCCAACCCTGAAGCTAGCTAGCGTGTCTCAGCCCAGGAAAGGGTTTGTTCTTCACTTCCAGACCAGTGAATACGAGCGGTACCACTGGATTACAGCCTCTGAGGAGCGATGCACATTATGACTCTGCATCTCTGGTGCGTAGGTTGGATTTTATTTATTTTATTTAATGTTTTTGTCATGTTATTACACAAATATTGATTCTGAACTGCTCCAGATGTTGTAGGTGCACAGTTGTGGTTGTAGTGTAGAGGTTTGGAGTCTTAACTGGGTTTCTTGCTTTAGTAAATATATGTGAAATGCCATATGTGAAATGTCTCTCTGTAATGCCACGCGTTGTTATATTTGTATTGTATTGATGGTTTCTATAATTGCGACGTGATAGTGGTGTTATTTAGAAGTGCATTAAGTCGGGTACGTCCCCACTGAAGGCCCAGGTACCAAATGCACGGCCGCCACTGCATAAACAGAATCTAAACCCTAAGAAAGAAACTGTATGATGTGGAGATGGAGATTGTGAGTACTGGAATTTCCAGTTGAAAGTTGATCGGCTATAAATCAGAATCTCTTTCCTTGCTATGTCCACTGTCAGTATTCAGAAAAAACTGAAGGGAAGTCAATGCTAACAGAAGGCTGTTAAATTTCAGCTATTCTCTTCTCTTGGAAAAATGAATGAAAGGATAGATAATTAATGAGACATATTTACTACCTACAGCTCGCTGTATATATTTAAATGTTTAACTTCACTCTGTTAATTTGCACACTGCTACTATTTGCACTTTTTATAGATGCTAAACTGCATTTTATTGTTTAGTGCCTGTACTGTGCAGTGACAATGAAGTAAAAATCAATCAAATGTCAGAGGCTTACAAGCATGTACTTAAAATAGATCAACTTACATCCAGTCCTGGTGTTCCAATGGGACCAAGTTCTCCTGTAGCTCCCTTTTCACCCTGGAAAAAAAATTATCATTAATTAATTTTTTACATAACTGAACAATTTAATAAAAAAATACCTGGCTAATTATCAGAACGTCCAATCATATTTTGGATTTTTACTAGAGCATTCGATTCCTGATATTCCAGCGACAGAAAGGATTACGTCAACACTGATACAGATTTGTTTCTGAGTTGGTATGGTTTGCATTAATCCCAGACAATTCAAGCTTCCACTTATGTATTAACTGTCAACTTGATAAATGTTCATTATTTAAGCTTCTTTATTTATCACATACCTTATGATGTAATATAGTGAAATACTATATCCTTAAAAATATTCTGTTACACAAGCATAATAATGCTTGTGTAACAGATAGCAATGTACATTTTCTCAGGACTCTTTATTAGATTTTACACATAATAGTTTGAAAGATAAAACGCAATAAAGATCACTTTTATTGTTGGGAAACACATAAGATGGGGGAATGGAAATGATATGCCTAGAAACATCTCTTCACTTTTTTTCATCACCTAAATTTCATAATAATAATAATAATAATAAGCAGCAGCACCTGTGATCTCTCTGGAGATATTAAATCCTAACTAGAAGGAGTAACTAACTACTAAGACTCAGAGAATAGAAATATCCATTGACAGAATCCATATTTACCACCGCTGCGCATTTCGATCACTTGTAAGCTGTTGTTTTACGGATATAACGTTGTTAACACAATTTAAGAAACTGCAGACAAGACTTTGTGTTGCCAGGAATGGCTCCAAACCCTCCAAAACAGGCCCCAGTTAATGAAAACGAAGGAATGGATGAAGGAATGCTCTGGATAAATAGTTGGGTATAAAACGCCAAATAATACTGAAGCAATATAATTGCTAATGTGTGTGTATACAGTATATATATATATATATATATATATATATATATATATATATATATATATATATATATATATATATATATATATATATATTATTTCATAGATTGAATAATTCTCAATTCTAGTGGATTTTCAAGGTAAAGTCATATGGATTTACTTACGAACCTTTTCTCCATCAGTCCCTCGCTCTCCAGAGGGTCCAGGCTCACCCTAATCAAGATGACAGAAAACATATGAAACTGTACAGCTGTTGAATTATTCAGGTATTATCAGGTGTTATTAGATTGACTGTGTTCTGAAGTTCTATCATACCACATTGTCATTGGCAGGTCTGGTTGTTTAAGTGTTTTTAACAGATCGAAGCTTTGACCACTTATAAGCTTCTGACAGGTATCACAGTGGAGATACAGCAAGTAGAGTTTCTACTTCACAGAACTTCTCAGGTCTGAGATTCAATCATTTAAATATCTACAGTGCATTCAGAAAGTATTCAAACTTGCTTCCCTCTTTTCAATTTTGTTATGTTGCCCCTCTGATACTACAATTACTTAAACTGATTTTTTTTTAAAGAGTGAAAACAGAATTCTAGAAATGTCTGTAATTTTTTTTAATTAAAAAAACTAAAATATAATAGGTGGTGTACATAAAAGGGGTGTTACGGTATGGTACGTACCTCTGTTTTTAGGTCACCGTTTGGTTTAATTTCTGTACGGTTAGGAGAAAGAAAGGCAAATCATAAAATTGCTCGTAATTTTTGATTAACGCAGTTTATTATTATTAATATTTGTGATCATCAACATTTTATATATTTTTAAACAATTTGATATAAAATGCCTGCTGGGTTAAATTATATATAAAATAATATTTTATAATATTTTATAAAAATAGAATAAATCAAATTGATGCAAAAAATATTTTAGATTATATTAATTAAATTGAGAAATCAATTAAATTGGCACAAATTAAATCGATTAAATAAAAGAAAAAATGTTATTAAATACTTTACATTTGTTAGAACCTATTTGGGTAATACATTATTTGTGTGTGGGTGTGTGTTTTACATGTAAATATGACACTGCACTAGCTCTAGTTTCTTTTTATACCCCTGGCTTTGTTGTGTATGTTTTGGAGTTTATAATAATAATAATAATAATAATAATAATAATAATAATAATAAAATAATGCTGTGAGGAGAAGACTAAGTGCGGTCCGGCACTTAATACGTTCCTCAGGAAACCCAGATGTTTCGCAAGTAAAAAGGATTGCATTCGCTACCTGTGTACCGAACCGAAAGCCTTGTACCAAATTTCGGGAACGAATACGTGTATCATTACTTCCCTAGTAGAGAAGTATTCAGACTCTTTGACCCTTCAACACTTAAAAATTCGTTTAGGTGCCTCCCATTTTTCTTGATCATTGCTAAGTCATTGCTAAGTCCACCTGTGGAAAAGATTATTGATTGCAGATGATTTGGAAAGGCACACACCTGTCTATAAAAGGCCTCAAATATGACAATGCAAATAAAAAGCCGAACCATAAGGTCAAAGAAACTGCCTGAGGAGCTCATAGACAAGATGGTTGCAAGGCACAGATCGAGGGAAAGCTACACAAAAAGTTCTGCTGAATTAAAAAAGTCTCCAAAATTATCAAACAGAAAAAGTGTTGCACAATCAGGACTTTTCCATGAACTGGTCGCTCGGCCAAACTAAGCAATCTGGGAAAAGGGCTTCAGTAAGTGAGGTGATGAAGAACCCAGTGGTCACAATGACTAAGCTCTGGGACTGGGAAACTGGTCAAGGTTGAAGGAAAGCTGAATGGGGCAAAGTACAGAGATTTCCTCAGTAACAACCTGTTCCACAGCAAACCTAACCTAAGAAACCTAACAAAACAAACATGAATCTTATCGAACATCTTGGGAGAGACTTGTCCACCGATGTTCCCCATCCAACCTGACCCAGTTAAAGTTTGGCAGAAAATCCCCAATCCAGATGTGTAAAGCTTGTTCCGTAATACCCAAAAAGACTGAGGCTGTAAAATTGTTGCTAAAGGTGATTTACTAAATACTGAATAAAGGTTTTGAATACTATGTGATATTTTCTTTTATTTTTTTAATTACAGACATTTATAGAATTCTGTTTTCATTTCGTCATTATGGGGTACTGAGTATACATTAATGAGAAAGAAAATCAAATTCGATTGTAGTTTTAGTATCAGAAGGCAACATAACAGTATTGTTAAACATGAGGGAGGTCTGAATACTTTCTGAATGCACTGTATCTGTGTGGGGTTCTGCATGCTTCTTCCTATGTCAGTGTGGGTTTGCTCTGGGCTTTTTTTTTGCCCCAGAAGTAAAGAAATGACTAGTAAATACAGTGGGGAAAATAAGTATTTGAACACCCTGCTATTTTGCATGTTCTTCCACTTAGAAATCATGGAGGGGTCTGAAATTGTCATCGTAGGTGCATGTCCACTGTGAGAGACATAATCTAAAAAAAAAAAATCCAGAAATCACAATGTATGATTTTGAAACTATTTATTTGTATGATACAGCTGCAAATAAGTATTTGAACACCTGTCTATCAGCTAGAATTCTGACCCTCAAAGACCTGTTAGTCTGCCTTTAAAATGTCCACCTCCACTACATTTATTATCCTAAATTAGATGCACCTGTTTGAGGTCGTTAGCTGCATAAAGACACCTGTCCACCCCATACAATCAGTAAGAATTCAACTACTAACATAGCCAAGACCAAAGAGCTGTCCAAAGACACTAGAGACAAAATTGTACACCTCCACAAGGCTGGAAAGGGCTACAGGGAAATTGCCAAGCAGCTTGGTGAAAAAAGGTCCACTGTTGGAGCAATCATTAGAAAATGGAGGAAGCTAAACATGACTGTCAATCTCCCTCGGACTGGGGCTCCATGCAAGATCTCACCTCGTGGGGTCTCAATGATCCTAAGGAAGGTGAGAAATCAGCCCAGAACTACACGGGAGGAGCTGGTCAATGACCTGAAAAGAGCTGGGACCACAGTTTCCAAGGTTACTGTTGATAATACACTAAGACGTCATGGTTTGAAATTATGCATGGCACGGAAGGTTCCCCTGCTTAAACCAGCACATGTCCAGGCACGTCTTAAGTTTGCCAATGACCATTTGGATGATCCAGAGGAGTCATGGGAGAAAGTCATGTGGTCAGATGAGACCAAAATAGAACTTTTGGGTCATATTTCCACTAAACGTGTTTGGA
Source organism: Silurus aristotelis (assembly GCF_946808225.1). Lineage (NCBI taxonomy): Eukaryota > Metazoa > Chordata > Actinopteri > Siluriformes > Siluridae > Silurus > Silurus aristotelis. Next base: position 4,994,725 of record NC_139600.1, on the reverse strand, counting down.
GGAAGAAGAATGATGAGTACCATCCCAAGAACACCATCCCTACTGTGAAGCATGAAGGTGGTAGCATCATTCTTTGGGGGTGTTTTTCTGCACATGGGACAGGGCGACTGCACTGTATTAAGGAGAGGATGACCGGGGCCATGTATTGCGAGATTTTGGGGAACAACCTCCTTCCCTCAGTTAGAGCATTGAAGATGGGTCGAGGCTGGGTCTTCCAACATGACAATGACCCGAAGCACACAGCCAGGATAACCAAGGAGTGGCTCTGTAAGAAGCATATCAAGGTTCTGGCATGGCCTAGCCAGTCTCCAGACCTAAACCCAATAGAGAATCTTTGGAAGGAGCTCAAACTCCGTGTTTCTCAGCGACAGGCCAGAAACCTGACTGATCTAGAGAAGATCTGTGTGGAGGAGTGGTCCAAAATCCCTCCTGCAGTGTGTGCAAACCTGGTGAAAAACTACAGGAAACGTTTGACCTCTGTAATTGCAAACAAAGGCTCCTGTACCAAATATTAACATTGACTTTCTCAGGTGTTCAAATACTTATTTGCAGCTGTATCATACAAATAAATAGTTAAAAAAATCATACATTGTGATTTCTGGATTTTTTTTTTAGATTATGTCTCTCACAGTGGACATGCACCTACGATGACAATTTCAGACCCCTCCATGATTTCTAAGTGGGAGAACTTGCAAAATAGCAGGGTGTTCAAATACTTATTTTCCTCACTGTATATAGTAAATAGGTTCATCCGTGTTACCCTGCTATGGCCCAGTGCAATTGTGACCAGGATGAAGTAGGTATGAAATATACATGAGTGGATCATATAAAGTTTTTTGTAAATAATTTATAAAATAAGTGATCATTCTCCAAGGTAATCCTCCTATCAGTAAAGCCCTTCTAGATTACTTGATTCAAACTTGGAATAACACAGTGCAAATCCCATGCCACATTTAACACCTGTTCTCCTCCACTGCTTGTGTAATCAAACAGTGTAAAAGATTATGTATGTAAAGTGCTTAAGCCTCAAAACAATCTTAAAATTCTGACATGGGTTGTGGAAAAGTACCACTTACAGGTTTTTAATTCCTTTTGAAGAAGAAAAAAAGTTGAGGGTACACATTTGATTTGCCCCGCGAAAAATGTTAGGTGCTGGATTGGAATTTTGAAGCCTTGTGAAGCCCAATTATGAAGTGCAGTATGATAGTTTGTCATTTGTATATACACAACGGTTTCACATTTACTCCAGGCTATTTCAGGATGCAATGTAAGCCAGATTCGCCATTAGACTTCAAAATGTTATTTGGTGGCTATGGTAACATGTCAAGGGTCTTGAGACCTACAAGCAGCAAACCCTTTGGAAAAATGTTTAATAAATAACACTTACCTTACTCCCTGGGTGACCGGCTAAGCCAGGCATGCCAGTAATGCCCGTGTCACCCTAAAAAAAATAAATCATTAGTCTTAATGAATGACTCGTGAAACACAACCATAGTCAATGTGGATTAACACAAGCTACACCTGCTATTATGACATATAAGTGTGTAACTGCACCCCAATAACTCATAAACACTAATATCTCAGTCCAACAAATTAGAAAAAAATGTTGATGACAATAAAAAATTTATGATCTAGAAATACTCCTGTAAAGTTAAAGTGAATAAATTTTCTTGTTCTTGTTTCTGTTTCACAGGTCACTAGTTTCTTACTGCTGTCTCCCTGAATAAACCACAGACTGCAGAAATGAGGATCTGATTAATTAGGCCTTATAAGGGATGTTAGTATCTGATCAGTTAGGAGAGGTGGTAACTAAGTAAGCTCTGGGTTACTGATTGAAAGGTCGGAATTGCCAAGCTGCCACTGTAGGGGCCCTCGAGCAAGACCCTTAACTCTCTGTGCTCCAGGGGCGCTGTATCATGACTGACCCTGTGCTCTGATCCCAGCTTCCTAATTCGCTGAGATATTTGAAGAAAGAATTTCAATGTGCTGTAAAGTACATGTGATGAGTATAAAGCAACTTTCTTTATTAAAATACTTGCTACAGGTGATATAAACGCTACCAAACTGCCAATTGTAATTAGCATCTGTTTATACCAGTGTCTTCGTATGTGTTCAGTAGAAATATTTGTTAGCATACTGCATTATAAAACATCCAGAGAAAAACTAGAAGCACGTATACCTTCTCCCCAGGAATGCCAGGATACCCGTTACTTCCTGAATCCCCCTGGAAAAAGCACAACGGGTCATTTACTAGAATAAAACACTTCTTCGGGAGGCATGAAGCAGTACAGCTGTTGAGGATATCTTTTTAGCACAGTGGCCAGCAGCTGCACAGTGGGATAATATTTCTTAATAATTGAGAGAGTACACGCTCTGGTTAGTGGCCCTGTTGTACATAGTTGACTGAATTCAGAACCGTGATGATAGACATTTAAAGATTTATTTGTCATCATGATGTAACATTTCTCTGTACTCATATCACCTGAAAGTCATAGACCAGGACTGCAAAAATGTTATGTAATATGACGTTTAATCTTACTACATTTTTATTTTTTCATTTGAAGTAATACAATACTGCATGCAGTAGGATGTCTGTGGGGTTTTATTTGCCTTAATTATGCTTGAGAAAGGAGGTTTAATTATCTGTAAAGCTAAAACATATCAACTGGTATCCTTAGAAATCCATCTGCTTGTTCTGCGGGTTATTAATTATTATACTGATTAATTTATGCTAATGCTAGTAAAACAATAACTTATAGGCTTGACATGAAAAACTAGAAGTATTCTTGCTTAAAATCACTTGGCCACATAGGAGTAAACTTAAACCACAAGTCTCCCCTTTTCAAAAAGCCTACATTTAAGAGAGTATAATACAATACATTTACAAAGCATATAGTAAAGAGTTACAAATTGCTAAGGCTAAGAACATTTAGACATCAAGTTGTGATTTATTGAATGGAACACAGTTGTTCCTCTCTGGAATTCCTTTTGAGTCTGCTAAAACCCAAACAAGCAGCAGTCTTGAAAAATGTCTAGATCTAAAGCACAGCATAGTAATTACGCCACTGGCCTCGAAGGCCATCCGTTTTTATTGGGCAAATCAGCACATGTTCTTCCTAATGGATTGCTTGCTTTCTGTTTCTAGTAAGTAAGTTTTCTTCACTCTATCATCGAAATAAACCATGTTTTGCCCTGAGAATTCACAGGCGAATATCTATGTGACAGGAAAGCCTTTTGACCTGTCTAGTTGTAATACATTTACTTGGATAAATGATGCACCGTGTCTTTTTTGGCTTTGGTGGGCCTCCTCAGAACAATATTAATTGTCATCCTCAGCTCCGGTTTACTGAATACAGAATGTTTAAAAATATACAGTATATATATATATATATATATATATATATATATATAAGGGGTGTAATGGTACACAAAATTCACGGTTCGGTATATACCTCAGTTTTTAAGCCACAGTTCAGTTGATTTTTGGGAAAAAGCAGAAATTAGTTGTCGTCTTTTTATTAACACTATTATTATTCATATTATTTATATTTATGATAATCTATTTGAACAGTTTACATTTCTAAAACAATTTTAAATAAATCTCCTGTTTGGTTAAATATATAGAAAATATTTTATAATATTTTATTTAAAAAAATAGAATAAATCAAGTTTGTGCAATGCACTTTTTATATTATATTGATTAAATTGAGTAATCAATTAAATTGGCAAAAATGTAATTAATTAAATAAAATTTTATAAATGAAAAAATGTAATTAAACTGTTTATTCAAATCAAATTTTATTGATTTACATTGTTACCCCATTTGAATAATACAGATGTCTGTCTGTGTGTGTGTGTGTGTGTGTTTGTGTGTGTGTGTGTGTGTGTGTGTGTGTGTGTGTGTGCTTTGCAGTTAATATTTACTTGTCTAAATATATAATCTACTTAACTGTTCTACTATTTTCAGCAAACTTCAACAAATGTCTTCATTCCATCCACCCTTCATTCATTCACTCCCTCGATATCCGTAATTGTCAGAATTTCCAAGAAATTCTTGAAGCTGGACATAAAAAAGGGACCCTGCTCTTACTCTAGTTTTTTTTTATTTTTTTTATGCCTCTGGCATTGTTTTATTTGTTTTCAAGCTAATAATAGTAATAAATGTGCAAGACAGAGACTATACATACTGAGTGAACTCAGATTGTAATAATGTTCCGTACGTAAAAAGAAAAAGAATTACATTCGGTACACGCGTGTACTGAAACAAAATTTTGTTACAAATACCCCTAATATATGTATGTATGTATGTATGTATGAATATATACATACACACACACACACACACACACACACACACACATTGAACTTACTTTAAAAGTGCGTACACCCCTCACATTTCAGCAACCATTTTATTATATGTTTATTATATGTTATTATGAAGGAATGCATAAGGATCCCAGCAACAACCTGTGCAGCCCTTTTAAATTAAGGCAGTGTTGGATATCAATGATGCTCCCACCTTTGGACACAGTTTTAAAATGTTTACTTACACTTTGCCAGTTATTTAGACAATAAAGACTGTATGTTGAGTTGTTTTCAGTGGACAGTAAATCTGTACTGTTATACAAACTGCACATTGACTACTCTGAAATATATCCAAGTTTTTTTCTATAGTATTGTCCCTTGAGAAGATATAATTGCTGAAATGTGAAGGGTGTATGCACTTTTGTAGAATACAGTATATACAGTATATAGCATATAATTGAGAACACTTTAAATAAATAAATCTTCCACAGCTTTGATTCTGTGCCAAAATATCTTGCTATTTGGACCTATTCACTTTCCTATCTCTCTTGACAAGTGCCAGCTGAAGAATAGCGGCCCCAATGCATAATGCTACCCCCACCATGCTTCACTGTCGGAAATGCCGAAACTGGATAATCGATGCACAACCTGCCGTGAAATTGCACAACTGACAAAGTGCACTGATGTCGAAGTGAAGCAGGCTGTCCTAGGAGGGTTCAGGCGTACTGACAAATCTTTCTGCCGGATCTTTCCAGGCATTAGTTAAATGCTGGGATAAGCATTTAATAAAGCATAAAGCATACAATAAATGCAGTTTCCACTCATTGAAATTTTATTTTATCACTTCAAAAGTCCCGGTTTGACTTACAAGTACCTTGTACAGTAGAAATGCAACCCCAAACATTATACAACTACCACAGCAACAGCTGACTTTTAGCTAGTTTTAATCAGAAACTGTAATTGATGGCAGGTGAAATCCATTTACCTACAGGCCTAATTTTGAATGTGAATGGGTAACTCTGAGGACAGTTGGAGCCCCCTATTATAAAAGGTTGTGTAGACATATACAATCTGGGTGTTGTAGGTTTTTTTTTTATTTAAAACGTTCCTAACTGTTAGATATTTATTTATTTTTCTTTGGATTTTTGTCTGTTTGAAGATAACATTAAAAATGTAACAAGTTTGTAAGTGTTGTTATTTCTTTCTTTGTTTTCTTTATATTCTAAAACCCTTCAATTTTAAGTGTGTGTGGACTTTCCGTATCCACTGTATTTCTTATTAATTCATAAAATTAATGGAGTTTTATCATGTCTATGGTACGTGTTGCATCTGGTTTGATTCTTCATTTCTAATCTGTATCTAAATCTGCATCTGGATTTCAGTAAAGTTCCTTTATGTCAGTGTCCACTGTTAAAAACACTATACACAAATGTTTTAATTTAACTAAAATATAGTTTGTTACAATATTCTGTTTATACCTTTTCTCCTTTTGCTCCAGGAAGTCCAGCCACACCAGGATAACCAGACTCTCCCTTCAGAAAAAATAGTGCAACTTAAAAAAAATGTAGTTTGTTAAATAACTTGTCTATTAGTTTTTTTTTAACCAATTTTAATGAAGCATTACTGAAGATCACTGACATTTTTCCTATGATTATGTCTTTAAAAAAAAATTTGCCCTGATTAATGCCCATTTACTAAAACTAAAACTTTTACTCTTATATCTGTTATGAAGAAAACAGGGTTTGCCACACAATTTGTACTATACCTAGACATTTATTTTGCATGCATTATTTGATTTTAGCAAATGCACAAAAGAGACAGCTAACATGGTTTACTGCTAGCACCTTGACAAAAGGACAGTTAAACGTACCTTTTCAGCCCGGCATTTGCATTGGTCAGCGGGTTGTTGGGTTGGCGTGGACAGCATTTGGTGCTTGTAACCCGGGAGCAGTGGAAAAGCTGTAGAAGCATGTGTTTTTCTAACAGCACACTGGTCAAACAAATGATAGAATAATCTGATCATTCCTGAAACTCAAAGCTTATGTTTTACATTTGAATTCAGAGTACACTTCATTTGTCAAATCACTCCACTGATACTGTTTTAGTGATGCTGTTAGCACCGATCTACATAAAGAATCAGTCATGCATAAGTCCATCGGTAGTACAAGGGGACCTACACAATATTTTTCAGGTGGTTCTGATGTCAGGCCTAACTGGTGTATTCATTCAATTCTAATTATTAGCCCTTTTTCCATCTCTTACAGTCTCCTCAAGTCATTTGGTTTTAATATGATCAGAAATTAATTTTCTTATATTTACATATAGATGCATTAAACAACTTGATGTGTTGATGTGTTAAAGAACATTGCATGTTTAATAGCAGACCATCACATTTTAAGGTAAGTTTGAATATGGGACTGTAAAGTAAAAGATGGTCTTAAAGTAAATATCACATGATTTAAGGTGATGCAGAGAAAGGGGGGATTTTGGATTGTTAGGAACCAGTGTAACTTGCCGTTAGTTATAATGGAGCAGTCGGGCGGTACACAACGAGTGTTCACTGTAAAACCTTTTATAAAAATGTTGATAGTGTAAATTTTGGCATCATTACCAGACATCATGATTGTGTCCTGTGTGTTAATTCCTGTGTGAAACAGGTTCAGCCTTAAAGAAAAGTCCACAGGTGGTGTTCGAATGGCCCACTAGAGAATATTAAGGCTGTTCGAGCTGCTATCGTTAGGGGCCATTGCTGTTCTGTTCTACAACATGCAAACATATCATATAGTGTTAAGCTGTTTCTTCAAAATTACACATCTATGTTGTACCACGAGACACGTTTCTAATGTCCTAACTGGTAATGATGCTGAAATTCCCTTTGCGCAGCATTTACACTGTACCCAACTTTATAAAAGGCTTTAGAGTGAATGCTCATTGCGCACCACTCCACTGATCCATTATAACTAATGGCAAGGGATTCGAAATGAGCTCACACTGGTTCCAAAAATCGCCAAGGTTTTTGACTTCTAGTTCCAAAATCTCCCGTTTACCTGCTCCACCCTGTATTTGCTTGCAAATCCCTGTATTGGGCATGGAAATGGAACCACAGTCCATAACAGTGACACAAGATTATAAGTAGTAAACTGTATTTCACAACCCAGGTAAAGGTGTGGTAAAAGATTTTCAGCCAAACAAAAAGGTACAGTACTGTGGAAATGTTTTAGGTAGGTGTAAAAAATGCTGTAAAGTAAGAGTGTTTAAGAGTGTTTTTTTTATATAAAAATAAAGAATTCTACAAATATCAATTTTTTAAAGCATTCATACTTTACAGCATTTCTACGTGGAAATTTTAGCATTTGCTTTATATACTGTATATAGTATAAAAAACTGTCTTACTAAGGCTCCTGATGTGTCACAGCAATTGTCCTCTTCAGCCACTTTGGGATCACAAAAGATTAGAATCTCCTGAAGCTCAATCTACATAAAAGAAAAAAGGTTCTGAAAATACTTGCACATTTCAGGTAGAACTTAGTATTGCTTACAGACAGACAGACAGACAGATAGACAGATAGATAGATAGATAGATAGATAGATAGATAGATAGATAGATAGATAGATAGATAGATAGATAGATAGACAGACAGACAGACAGACAGACAGACAGACAGACAGACAGACAGACAGATATAGAAGTATAGTTTCTGAAATGTGGTTAACACAAAATGTAAAAAAATAACAATTATTAGATTTCATTCCAGTTACACTGACAGGTACATATTGTCTTTGGAAATAAATTGTGCAAACACATATATTACATCATTTTTAGATGTTTCCAGAATTCATTCACATTTTTAACAGATAACCATGACTACACTATATACACTATTTTTCACCTGGTCATAAGTACAGTATGTGATTTTGAGCATTGCATTCCACATTTAGCCCCAATTTGCTCGTATAATTCCCTCCACTCTTCTGGGAAGATGTTTCACTAGATTTTGGAGTGTGCTTATGGATATTTGTGTTCATCAGCAACAAGGGTGTAACGAAAGGCAGGTTCTGATGTAGGTGAGGTGAGGAGGCCTGGGGTGCAGTCAGTGTTCCAATTCATCTCAAAGGTGTTCAGTAGGGATGAGATCAGAGCTCTATAGCAGCCCACTCAAGATCTTCCTCTCCAAAGCATGTAAACCAGATCTTCAAGGAGCTCATTTTGCCATGCTGGAACAGGTTTGGGTTTCCAAAGTTCAAGTGAATGCAACATTGTATTATAGCGCCATCTAAAGACCTGTACAACTGAGTGCCTCCAGATTTGTGGTAACAATTTGGGAAAGAACCATATATAGCAGGAAAGGGCAGGTGACCCAATACTTTTGATAATATAGTGTAACATGTGACTATTACACCAATATGTGCTTTTTGACCATCCCAATCCAAATTTTGTTGCCATTATATGAACACAATCTAATGGAAAAATTTTCCACTAGATTGTGGATTGTGGCAGTGGTGAATTTGCCCATTCTGCCACAAGACCATAGCAAGGTCAAGCACTGATGGGTAAAGTCCAATTAACCCTAAAGTTGATCAGAGGGTTGAGGTCAAACTCTGTGCAGGCTCTTAGTTGATTCCACTCCAGTCTCTACAAACCATGTCTTCATTATACTCACTTTAAGCACTGGAGCTTTGTTATGCTGAAACAGATTTGGGTTTGATTCCTTGTTCCAGTATACAACTGTGTCCTTTCAACTTTGTAGCCAAAATTTAAAGAAGACTGACTTACAGCTGTAACGGCCAGATGTCCATAAACCGTGATCTTATAGTGTGTATATTGCATTTGTTTCAAAACTTTTATTAGCATTTATTTTTGTAAAAACTTACATCCACTGGTCGTCCATCCTCCACCCTAGAAGTGATCGATGCACGTCCGTCCAAGTCTACTGCATCTCTATCTCCCGTTAGACGCGTCTCAATCAGCTTACAGTCAATGTAGACTGCTACAGTAGTGCTTTGTACAGACACCCCAAGTTTATGCCACTGGCGATCAAAGAGGATATGCAGATCCCGGTTTTTAAATACATAGTAGAGTTTGTTCTTCTGAAAACCCATTGCTGAAAATTCAACCACTTTTTTAGCTCCATCCACTACTAGTGATACCTATTAAAGTAAAACACACATTATAAGTTAAAGCACACTGAAACTCTATGATTTTTAAATGAACATTCAAGAAACACTTAAGGTTATATATACAGGTTATAACACACTGACATCAGCAGGATATACAGTTTAGTAACACCTAGACCTTTATGGTTTTTAAGAGACATATAGATGTTTTTTGTTTGTATGCAACAAACTATAGGTAGTTTAACTGTATGAAGATTTACTTTCACCAAACAAATATGTACATTTACAGATGTTGAACTTCATTTTCATTAAAAAAAATTCTCCCATTACCATGAATATCAGCTTTCCACACTCTTGTCATCCCGACAGTTCATTTCTCAAAACATACAGCTGAAATACTTTGCTATGCCTCTTGTAAAACTTGCCAAAAGTGGAGATTTATTTCTGACCTTGCAATCCAGTTCATCCCAGAGAGGTTCAATAGGATTTAGGTGCAGTGACAGGGCAGGTCGTTCCATGATAGATAACCGACGAATGTTTGCTCTCTAAATAACACTTATTCGGACATCTGCTTTAGGTCATTGTTTTGGTACTGAATGGTGACCATGTTTATTCAGGTTCTCCAACCTTCCCTGATCTAAAACAACCCCAAATCATTAGGCTTCCACCTCTATGTTTTACTGTGGGGGTGAGGCAGTCTGCTAAAATCTTATCTCCTGTTCTCAGTCTCAAGTAAGTTCTTTTGTTAGAGCCAGAAAATGTCAGATCCAAAACTTTCTTTCAGCCATTCACTGCCCAATTCTTGTGTGTTTTCACCTTTTACCTCTTTTGTTGCATAGAAACAAAATGAACATGCATGTCTATATAAAAACATAAAAGTGTAGGTGTTTCCAAACTTTTGACAAGCACTGCATGCAAGTAGAAAAAGCATGACCACTCCATTTTCTCATACTTGTGATTCTCCAGTCTGGTCAATGAGCTGCCAAATAAACCAGCGATCCTTCTTTGTAGTTTTTCGGAGTCGGAACGTAGTAACCACGGAATATTCATGAGACAGTCCATTTGGAAACACCAACCTACAACCATCAAACTTACATTTCTGTTAAATGTTCAAAAACAATTCAATTAGTAATGAATTTAATTAAGACGAATTTACTTCTTCCTTTTATACATTAACAATTAAAAAAAGAATGCGATATGATCAAAATCAAGAATATGATAATATTGCCTAATCCCCCTAAATGTGCCCCACCCCCCCAAAAAAACCAGATCTATCTCAATGACAAAGATAAGCTGTAAATGTTACTGTCACTACACGCAGTCTTGGAACAGTGTGACCAGACCAGTGACCATTACACCCATATGTGCTTTTTTATTACCCAATTCCAAATGTTTCATTTGGAATGGGGTAATAACCCCATTCCAGATTCTGTGGTGTGGCAGTTGACAGTAACTGCAAAGCTTGAGCATACAGAGGCATCCAATACAACTGTGTCCTTCCAAATTTGTAGCCAAGATTTGGGAAAGTCCCACCTATAGCTGTGATGGTAGATGTCCACAAAACATGGTCACATATTCTATATATTGAATTTGTTTAAAAAAGTTAAGTTAGTACTCGTTAGACAGTTTATTTGGAAACACCAACCGACAACTGACAAAATTACATATCTGTTAAATGTTCAAAAAAGAATCAGATCATTTTAAGTTCAATTAGATAAGATTTCTCCTTTCTTTCTTACATTAAAAATTCAAACAAGAATGCAATATGATTATAAAAAAATGGTCAACAACAAGAGTATACTTTCTTCTTTTGGCTTCTCCCGTTAGGGGTCGCCACAGCGGATCATCCGTATTCATGATCCGCATGTTCGATTTGGCATGTTTTTACACTGGATGCCCTTCCTATAGCAACCCTCCCCATTTATCCGGGCTTGGGGCCGGCACTAAGAGTGCACTGGCTTGGTCAACAACAAGAGTATGATAATATTAAAAGGTTTTTACCAAATCCCCTTTCATCCCCGACAAAACCAGATCCATTCCAATGACAAAGATGAACTGTAGATGTTACACACTACACACAGTCTTGGCCCAGTGTGACCAGGTCATTAACTGACAGCTTTTGCTTATAATCATTTAATTTGTCCTGCTACACTTCCATAATCAAACAAAAAAATCTTCATAATTCTCATAAAAACAAAAGATCTCTGTGTTGTGCCCTTATTTCAACAAAGGTCTTCAACAGTGACCTCATCACATCTCTCACTGCACCACGCTGTCTGAGATCCTCCAGTACTGCTCGACTGGTACCACCTTCTCTCAGAATGGGAGGTAAGTACACTTTAAGGCTCTTCTCTGTTCTGGCACCGAGGTGGTGGAATGAACTTTCCTTAGATGTCCGTACAGCGGAGTCTCTGACTATCTTCAAGCGACGACTAAAGACCTACCTCTTCCTGAAACACTTAAATTAGCACTTTCCAAGTTTGTAGAATTCAAGAGTTATATTTATATTAAGTTTGTAATCTGGCGTACCAGTGTAGATTTATTCATTACTAGAGATTTAAAGCACTTTTGTACGTCGCTCTGGATAAGGGCGTCTGCTAAATACCGCAAATGTAATGTAAATGTAACAAAGTATGTCTCACTCCATGCCGGGACTTCCCTCCCACCAATCCGTCAGACCCCCACCACCTACCCCCACCCCACATGCTCACACACACACTGTTACCACCTGCTGCATCTGAGACACCAATGCAGAGATCACAACATCATCTAAGATAAGTAACATTAACATGTGCTGTATACATTCCTTAACCTTGTGCTCCAGTCCATCTGATCAAATGCACAGTATCACCATGTGCTTGTTAATATTGTGAACAGCAGCTACACTAAATCCTCTCAACTGCTTCCCTTTTTCTACCCATTCCTCGGCATCCAGAGATTGGGTCAGCTCCAGTTGTGTCCCACTTCGTGAAGATTTCAGACCTTCAAACAGAAGATGCCGACCCTGCAAGGATCCCGAGCCATCTAATGATGTACCCGCACCAGTTGGATCTCACTTTATAAAGATTTTAGACATCGCACTCTAAAGATAAAGAACCTCGAATAAAAATTCTACTTTTGTTGTTTCTCCATCATTTAACATTCAAAGAATCAGGCATGGAGGATTTGGTGTCGAATCTATAATGATCACACAGGTTCAGCAAATTTATGAGTTGCTCAGGAAGTCCAACTGGAGACAAGACATTACTTTTTAAATCACACACCCTGGTGCTCATGATATTTCTCACTCTCCGATGTTTGTAATGATTTAATAATTTATAATCACAGTCTTGGTTCTCCTTTAAGTCTGGTTCCTCTCAAGGTCTTTCTTTCTTTCTCATACCTTCTGATTGAGTTGTGATTAATGAGTTTTATTAGACTTTTTTTTCTCCAAAACTCTGCATATTGGGAAAAATGCTGATGGATTCCAGCATGTTTACTTCACATTTCTTTAGACAAAAATATAAATCATACAATGCTCTCTTTATGTAGACACTGGGATCGATGACTCACAGGCAGATGATTCGCCACTGAGACGTCAATCATATCGTGTTTATAACTCCCACCATCCGAATGACAAATAAAGATCATTCACATTCTGCCTTTGTACCTAACTAACAGAAAAACCATAAAGCCAATTAATGTATACTTGCAACAATATGGTCGGTATGTGTTTTCCATGCAGTTTTAAAATTATTATAAAGAATGCTCTTATGAGAAATGCTAAGCAGGTGTAGCATTTAGCCTAATATAGTTCAACTATAAAGTTATAAATAATAAATTTCTGCCTCAGTGGATGATCCGAATCCACATTAGAAAGTCTCATTAAATTTAAGAAAAAATATTTAAAAAAAACCTCCTTGGTGTATTAAAGCAAGTTTTAAGCAAAAAACTATTACTATTGGTTTATTTAGCATCTCATAAATTGTTTAGTGATGATAATTATAGAGGGTAAAAACAGAGGCAGTATAACTGCAGTGTGCCACAATTTTAGCCCCATTGCACCAACTTGACAAACTGCATTTTCTTCTTAATTAACAGAAGAGTGGATGCTCCAAATATAACTTTTATTTTAATTCATTTGGGCAAATTTTACCTTTATGTTCATGTCAAAATTGCTATTTTTATATGCTTTAAAGAAAAGACCTGGCTGCCTGGGGAAGAAGGGGTTTTAAGACTTGATCAATACCCTTGATCCAAGGTATGTTCTGCCAAGACGCAAGCACTTCAGCAAAGTGAAAGAGAAAAAAGTAATCAAATAAGATAAAGTCCTTTTTATTTCTGAAATATTTAAGTCAATTTATTATATAAAGTCCCTTTCGTCAATTTTCCACGATAAATACCTATTTAAAGACCTATACCTTGAAATAAAATTTTTCATTCCGTGAAATAGAATTTTGGTCAAACCCATAATTTGAGATTCTCCAACATTGTGTCCCAGCATATAGAGTAATCCAGTTTATCGCGGTAGTTACATTCCAAAACCGCCCACAAAACCCCCCACCCCAAAAATGCTATTCTATGTATCAACATTTTACTTTATTTTATAAGTAATAATTATATTTTTATTAATACATTGTATTATTTTAACATAAAACTCCATAAAAAATAATTCCCTATAGGTTTTTTGGTCTATCGTGCTATCCGGGAGAGACCGGGAAAATCAGCTATACAAATGAGTTACGTGGCAAATGCAATTCCACGATAAACCGGGGGCGCCAGATTCAAAGCGCGATAAAGCGGGGGATTACTGTATCCCCATTAACTCCGTCCACATCGGAAAAGTATCAACAACAGACATTCTCCACTAATGTGTTTTGCAAGCTGCTTCTATATGAGGTCTCTATCAAAAGGTTTTGAGACTAATGGTGATGACTGGTGCTACTCTGACCATGTGTGTGACCACATCCGCCATTTCATCATGGACAGCAACTTAGAACAAGGAGCAAAAGTAAAGTTCTGCATGAAACTGGGCAAATCTGCCACAAAGACTTTCGACATGACATAAGTTTGACATACAGAGATGCTGAAATGAATCGTTCAAGAGGAGCAGAAGAAATTCACTGGAAGATAGCAAGAGATCAGGAAGACCTTTAACGAGCTCAACCCCCGAAAATGTCGAAACCGTTCAGCAACTTGTGCATGATGATCGTCGGAGAACAATTCACATGATCTCACTTCTGTACCCCACATAGCAAATTTTCTCTGGCCCAGCACCGGCCCACACAACCAGCTTTTGCTTGGCCCACGTACCGAAAAGAATTACGGTCCTAGTGTGGACCAGGTCTGGATTCCAGACAAGGGCCACACATGGACCATAACTGGCCCAAGTCTCAGCCAAGTTAAATACCCAAAATGACATCGGGCCCATGTCTTGTGATCCGCCTTAAAATCGGTATACCACCTCTGCCAAACCTGGCCATGTTTGGCCCACATGCTGTATGCCAGTGAATGCCAGCTGTGCTGATACCACCTCGTAAATATAATAAGAGAATAATGTGGCATGAAAGAACCCACTGGACCCCGTGTGACTCCATCTGCCTGCACAGCAGACCTAAGTTGCAAGTATAAGAACATGATGACATGCGTAAGTCATATTTAGTACGTAATATGTCAAAAGACAATTAGAAATGTATTAGAAAATGCTTCATTACAGATCAGATCAACAGAGGAAAAGAAAGTATGGGACCCAGGCATAGCTTGGATATTTTTAAAGGCATATAGAAAAAGCCCTCCAAAAGATTTGCTACATTAAAGAAGTTCATGCAGGTTTCTTTTCACTTTCTTAAAATTTAAAAGAGACCTAAAAGTGCAGAATTATACACAATACAGTACTGTGGAAATGATCTGTCTCGTTTATTCATTCACTTTTTAGGAAGAATTCTTTTCCTGATCAGAATAACGTTGGATCTCAAGTAACACCTTGATAAATGCAAGAAGATACGCTAGATGGAATGCCAGTCTATCACACAGGGCACTATGGAAACACACACATTTACACAATGGTAATTTTTAGTCACCAATTTATCCATTGTCATATTTAGGGAGGTGGAAGAAAACCCATAGTGAGATGAACAGAATGTGGAAAGGAGAAATACTATTTATCGTGACACCACATCATCCACTTGTCTATAGCAGCATTGAATATTTTTTAAGTGGACAAATAATGTACATTTCATAGAAAGTATGAGCATTGTGAAAAATTATTAGCAGATCAACAAATTAAAAACTCTCTGTCCTCAACGAACTAAAAAGTGGTAACAGAACTCATAAATCTGCTTTTTAGTACATAAAGATTTATTAATACAGTATATTAATTTAGACTTGAGGCACTGCACAGCACAGCATGATGATTCGATATCCTATTTATGGTGCTTCAACCCTGCTATTACTCATCTCAAATGTTTTCTCCATCTAACAAAGTTATAGTGCATATGTATATTCTGAATAAAAATTTCTATTCATTTTATTTGTATAGTGATTTAACAATGGACATTGACTTAAGGCAGCTTTACATGGTTCTAAAACATTGTAGATGTTTCTTATATATAACTGTAAGTTTGCATGAGGAAAAAACCTTAAAGAAAACAAGACTCAAAACGGAACCCAACTCCCCACAACATCCACAACATGGAATGCCCATTCATTACAGTTCCATCATTGTTAAGGTGTGCAGTGATTAAATGGTGTTTAAATGTAAAAAGTGGTCCTGAGTCAGTGTAGAAGACTGTTAATATTAATTACAGTCCAAATCCATCCTCAAGGTTCCCTCAAATCGAAACAAAAATGGCACTATAGGTAAAGAGTGAGTCAAAACTGTGTCTTTTTGTCTTCAAATCAAAGCCGCTGTTGTGGGTTTTAGTAAGCAAAAACTTGTGCCTTATTTATTTGGGATTTTGGAGCACAAAAGGACATGGAATAAATGAAGAACAATTTCAATAAACTTTCAATAAAAGCTTTCAATAAACTGAATCAACCCCATGTTGTAGATTCTAGCAACTCTAACTATCTACAGCTGTAATATGTTACACTAGCCTCCAATTGGATATTTACAAAGAACAGGACTACATTTACCACATGCCCTTATCCAGAATGACATACATTTATCTCATTCGTACAAGTGAACAGCTATAGGATTAAGGGCTTTGGGGCCCAAGAATGTCATCTTAGTGTGGCTGGGATTTGATGTTTGGCTTCAAAGTCTAATGCCTTGACCACTAGGCTACTATCTCACCATCTCCCCATCTCCCCATCTCCCGATGACTATTGGTGAAGTCTGGCAGGGAATCTGAATGGGTTATGTTGCCAGAAGCTGACTCAAAGCCAATGATAAAGCGCATTAAAAAACCTCTTTATAGGTCATTTTGCTGCACAAGTACCATGAAACGCAGATATAGCTGGATGTGCTAAGCTATTAATCTTCAACACATAGACATGGAACACACTATCTACTATTTTAAGTATATACTAATCAGCTAAAAATGCAAACCTCCTCAAAGCTACAATCTGAAATTAATGTACTGCAACAGTCATTTGTTACAGTGCATTAATTTTAGATCTTAGCAGATTGTAGCAGGCACAGAAGCTTGCATTTCCAAACAATCTGCTTATCTACTGATGTGGCACTAGAGGCATGGTCATGCCATTTGTGAATGGTTTGCTAAGGCCCAAAAGATAGAGTGTAACTTCCTTGAATGAGTTTACACCTTGGTTAATTATCACAAATCTATTTATATATGTGTATTAAGAGTGAAGCGATATCACAGAGAGAGAGCAGTAACTGAGCACAGCTGAGCAGAAGCAAGCCGAGCCCAGCTCAGTGGCAGCCCAAGCAAAAAAAAGCTGCATGTGCATGCTACTGTTGGGTTGATAAGCAAAACACAGAGCCACTTTGTGTAAAAAAGATGGAAAAGAAAAAAAAGCCTAACAAAAGCAACTAAATTCCTATTAAAACATTCACGTCTCAAAAAAAAAAAAAAAAAAAAAAGCTATCAACATGGCATCACGTCTACAGAAGCAGAACCTACTTTCAACCAACAACTTGAACCAAGCACATCATGTCTTCCTTTTCCATGTAACAGTATCATTTCAAAGTCCGGGCCAGTAAACACGATCCAAGACCTGAAAGAGGAGCGCAGCAACATTTCCTGTGAGTAAAGTGAGAAATGTTTGGAGCACGAGCTCCACTGACATGTCCAGCTGACAAGCACCATCACCTGTCAAAGCTTGTCCATAATTGCAGGCTGGAAAGAGAAGGGGTGGTTAAATGCCCCTAGTATCCCCTTCCCTTCTTTCCCTCTATCTTTAGGCTCATAGATGGCTTCTAAGGTTTGGGAAGGAACATAAACACAACAGGAAGCTGCAAGCCATTCAAGCTTAGGTAAAGCAACAGACAACCAATCACCTGTTCTGGGGCCATAACAAAGATAACGTGATCAAGATCGTAACAGCTGCGTTTAAACCACACGTACCTCATATATTTTCTGAAGCTTTATATTCTTTGTAGGCAAGTACAATGTTTTTTTCCAAACACCATTTTGTTCCTGTCATTTGATGTTAAAACAAATTTCAACACTTCAAATTAGAGACCAAAAACAAAGCTTATAGCTTTTATACAGCAACTCAAAAGCTTGATCAATTACACAGTAAATAGCAGCTATTCTCTCATTACAGCACGGATTTTCCACCTAATTAAAATGTCCTGTCCTATAAAACCAGAATCAAGTTCTCCAAGTAAACCAAGTTCACTGTACATCTGCAACTTAGTTCAATACAAATAATTTACCAGCTTACCTCAGAGTTTATTCTTATTAGCCATATTATGGAATGATCTCTCGAAGCAGACTATACTGAGTACGTCCTGTATCATCTGGCCAGTGAGTCTGCCGCTGCACTGGTCGGCCATTCATCCGGGTGTCAGTTGACCCAAAGTCAAACTTACACCCTGAGAAAATATTAGTTCGCAGCACAGAAACTAAATATTATCCTGGCACATTTTCAGGAATTGAACAGTGTCGACCACATGCTGATTAAAGGTGCTGCTCTGTGGTTTTTGTCTGTGCAATTAACTTTTTTTCCTTTTTTCTTTATTTTTTGGAATACATTCATTCCCAGATAATTCGCGGGTCGAAACCCGCGGCTCGGAAAATTTGCGGGTTCTCATTTGGAGCCTAACTAACAGCAAGTTGTGGATTATCTTAAAATCTGCGGGAATCCGCAGCGGGACCGTAAATTCAGGACCGTTAGGAATAACGTTTAACGTTAGGAAAACTATGTTTTCACTAACAAATTTTACAAATTTTTAAAACACATTATTGTATTTAAGTGACATAATGTCTAGATGAATTCACTAAGGTATCATAGGGGCTGTGGGGGTGTGTCCAAAATTCGCAGATTTTCAGAATTTGCGGTCTTAGAACGTAACCCCAAAGTCCCTATTACCAAACAAATTATATTCTTACTGCATGCAGAAAGGGCTGCACCAATCAGACATAACATCATCACCACCTGCCTAATGTTGTGTTGGTTCCCCTTTTGCTGCCAAAACAGTTCTGACCTGTCAATCATTAACAGCATTAACTTCTTCAGTAATTTGAGCTACAGGAGCTCGTCTGACCAGCCTTCGCTTCCCACATGCATCACTGAGTCTCAGCCGCCCACGGCCCTGTCACCGGTTCACCACGGTTCACCTTGGAGCACTTTTGATAGATTCTGACCACTGCAGCCCACAACAGCTGCAGTTTGGGAGATGCTCTGACCCGGTTGTCTAAAGTCACAATTTGTCAAACTCACTCAAATCCTTACGCTCGCCCATTTTTCCCGCTTCTAACACGTCAACTTTGAGGACAAAATGTTTACTTGCTGCCTAAAAGATCCCACCCACTAGCAGGTACCATGATGAAGAGATAATCAGTGTTATTTACTCAACAATCATAATGTTATAATGTCATAATGTTATGCCTGAATTTTGTATAACAAAATCAAATTTTCATATCACAAAGGCTTTTAAATAAATTAAGCAACTTAATACTTTAAAAAGTGAAAAGACATTTTAGAGCAACACAAATAACAGCGGATAGACTGTCATTTATACACCAGCTGTTATTTGGGGTAGTATGAAGGCAAATCTTAGTGTTTCTAAAGCTCACATGTGGTTCAAAGGTCATATAGACGTATACACTTGGAAAAGGACTCATATTTTTGTATACACAAAAAAACCCATCCCAAACCGTCCAGCTTCTTTATTTAACTATTGCTTCTGCTTTCACAAATACAATCTCTTTTTGCCACTACTATGAGAGGCCAACTGGCTTGACAATAACCTCAGATATCATCTAACTCTTTTTTTTCATCTAATATATATAAAACCTACATATATATTTTATATAATTAATTAATTTGGTCGCGTTGAGTTTTGGACTTGGCTGGGCCAATAAAACACCTTCATTCTGTTCTTTTTCAAAAATTCTGTTGTAAATCTGTGAACTTGGGGTGAATTTGCCGGGACGTCCACCCCTGGGAAGACTGGCAACTGTCTTGAATGTTTTGAACTTATAATTATCCTAATTGTAGAATAATGGGTTTTAAATTGTTTAGAAAATGGCCTTATAACCCTTAATTGTTGGGCAGCAAAAATTGCTTCATTGTTAATGTCTTTTCTCCGTGGCAGTGTGCTAACACACACACCTGAATGCTCCAGATCAGCAAACGACTAAATCTTTGCCTTTTATTTAGTGGGATACATTTGCTAACAATCAAAAAATAAAGGGCATTTGATTAGCACAACCTGGCTACTACCTATCCTCTTAAAGCCTATGGAAACTTTAAAGGTGTACATAGCTTCTCAGACATGACTTTCCCATTGAACATTTTGTAAAGTACTTACTTGTAAACAGAGTTAGTCTCTAAAATGTTTGATACCACCTCGTAAATAGGTAAGGAGAATAATGTGGCATGAAAGAATATAATAAACTTTATTTTGTATAGCGCCTTTAAAAGAAGTTTCTCAAAGCGTTGACATAAAAGATGAAATTAAAAGACACATTGGAACCCATGTGACACCTTTCTAACATTGTAAATTTTATAAAATAAATGATGACTAGTTATAATATGTCAGGCGGTGTTGTTTATTTGAGGTTGTATTGACCTAATTCTAAGACCTGATTTAATGATTTAATACGTTTAATTCGTAATTCAAATACGTAAAACCATAGAATTGAAAATTCATTTTTACATGACTATATATAATTTCATATTTTCACTTTTTTATTTTAATATTTTATTTTCACATGACTGTATATATAAAATTGTTATGCTATTTACACACTTAGTTTAATTCAATTTTATACTTATAATGGACATTTGTCACGAAGCATCTGTAAAAAATAAATACATACATTGAGAAAATACATTTTACATCCATAAATGTATTCCTATAAATTTATCCCTAATGAGCAAACCAGAGGCGACGGTGGCACGGAAACACTCCCTTATAGCATTACACCCATAGCATGAGAGTATCGCATGTCACATTATTTAACAAGTTCTTACCTTACTTTCTTTAATATCGTGCAGCCCTGAACAGAACTGAAATAGCAGCACTGCTAACTGTAAACAGCTTCTTATAAGCAGTGGTGTAAAGTATTTGAGTAAATGTATTTAAATATTGTACTTAAGTCATTTTTGGCTACTTTCTAGTTTTACTGAGTATCAAAGTTATAAAGTTATTGACTCTGTACTCAAGTACATTTATGAAACAATTTATGTACTTTTCACTATATTTGAATTAACAATGACCGTATATTAATTACATTTTGCACCGCTGTTGAAGACGTCATTGAGGCTCAACACTCCTCTACCCGCATCTGCTGCCTGTGACGGAATGAGTGTTGCATCAAATCACACTCAGCACTGAATATTCGGCTTTACTTTATCCAGAATTATTTTTTTTTTCTTTAATTTTTCCATTGAATACTATTGTTTCTTCTACTGTGTGACATGAAACTCCTATTTTATTTGTTAATTGAAGACTTTTTTGAAAAATCTATTTTGAAAGATTGCTTTACTACTTTGTCTCTTTAATTTTGACCAACTTGTTTGATCTTTTTCATTCTGGAATGTTGAAGCGGCTGTTGTGTTGATGGTTCATGCAGTGTTGAGGTGTACAGTTTCATTTGAATTTGTAACCTCACAAATCAAGTCGGTGTTAAGGAAAAGAGCATCTTTTGAGCCTGCGTTCAATACTCACGTATTGTTCAAATCAGACACTTTTAAGTCTTTTACTTACCGTAATTTCTGGACTATAAAGCGCACCCATATATAAGCCGCACCCACTGAATGTTACAATATAATTTTTTTTTACATAAATAAGCTGCACCTGTCTATAAGCCGCAGGTGTCTACACTAATGAACTTTACACAGGCTACAAGAAAGACAGTGTCTGTTACACACGGTGTAACGGGTGAAATATGTTGCGCTTCCTTTAGGAGCATAGCGGTATTTTGGGAATAGCCTGCCACTGCATTTTTCCGCTATTACTGCATGTGTGGAGAACAAGGAATATGTCCTTATTATTTTCTGATGCTCATTTCTAAGTTTCTTTGACTAACCCGTGACGCTGTTGCCAAGAAAAATAAAAAAGCACGAGTTTTGGAAACCTGTCTGTGCTTATATGATTTCTGTTGCAACTGGAGTTAGTAAACTCTCCCTTCACCCAGACTCAACGCGCTACAACGGCTTGTATCTAAACAGTAGCCTACCAAGAAAGTCATTGTTCACTGTCTTCCTCCTTCCTTTCACAACAATTTCTCTCAGGAGTTTAACTTTTGGCATCGTCGTGCGTTCCAAAAAAAAAAATTTTCTCCCGATGCCGTGCAGCTCAGAACACAGGTGAGGTGCGTTTTTCCGTTTCCGTTCGGAAATTTCATTGGTCTAATGTTATGGGGTTCAGTTTTTTGGCTTGAAGTTTGTGAAACCGGGAAAAACCCAGGAAAAATTCATAAATTAGCCGCTTCGTTGTTTAAGACGCAGGGTTCAACACGTGGGGAAAAAGCAGCGGCTTATAGTCCGAAAAATACGGTAAGTCATATTGAAATTGTATAGCAGTAAGGCATCTATATTATTATTTAAGTATAATTTTCAGGTACTGAGACTTGTAAAAGATCTGTACACATATGAAATAAATAGACCAAACACCAGATAATGCATTCTTCATAAAAACAAAACTTACTCAGTGGCTTTGACCAGGGGCTTGCTGCCTAATCTGAAGAAAGGTCTGTCTTCTGTACTTGTTCCCTTCCGGAGAGCAAACCTTTCTGCCAAATCAAATCCTACAAAAAGAGTGGGGGAGGAAATGTTAATGTTCTAATATACAATATATTTCATTGAAATTTTCACCAAACCATCTTTCCCAATAGCAAACTGGAAAACACTGTGGAAGTTATTGACTATATTTAATTGTTGTTCAATTATAAATCCTTATGACCGTCAATTATGCAAACTGCTCAAATATCTTCTATTTAATCTTCTTTTTTATTGAACAGTTATATATTTTTAAACTGAGAAAAGTTTGGAATGTGTAACTATCTGGCAGCTAATGATAATTCATGTTGTTAGTTGTTCTACTACAGTGGTACCCCGCTTATCGACCGGCTCGGACGTCGACCTTTTCGCTTAACGAACAGTTTTTCGACCGAAATTTGGAGAGAGCATCTATCGTAAATTAAACTTCGGTTTGTGAACAATAAAGTGTTATTTAGCGGTCAATATAACAATTTAGTGCGTGTATATTGTATATACTATACTTTGTTTAAAGTCTTTTTTTGTTTCAATTTGTGAAGATACTCTATAAATATGGGTCCAAAAAAAGCTAGTGATGTGAAGGCCAAGCGGCGTGTGATTTCGATGGAGACAAAGAGAGAAATTATCTCTAACGAGTAAGTACAGTACAATCATTTTTTTTGTTACTTTTGTAATGTTTTTAATGTATACTTTTTACTGTATTATATACAGTATTATTAATGTGCCTGTATTATTTTATGTATTATTTTGTATTAATACTGCTAAAATCAGGGCAAAAATGTTTAATAAATAGGTATCGGTGGAGGTTGGAAACGGATTAATTGGTTTTCCATTATTTCTTATAGGATAATTACATTCGCTCTTCGACCTTTTCGCATTTCGACCGGTTTTAAAGAACGGATTAAGGTCGATAAGGGTAGATAGATAAGAGTATTTCTAAAATCTACCTGTGTATTCATGACGGTCGTTCATGTTGGAATGCCATCCTTTCTCCAGTTTTAAAGGAGGACATAAATGACCTGAAACATAAATATTTGTTATATGAGAAATTCCAAGAAACAAATACGCATAATGTATGCGATCTTTTTCACATTTGATCAAAAAGATGTTTGCCAAAAATATGTCAATTTATTGGAGCCAAAACTTTGCTATTGATTAAAGGCTGGGTTTCTAGCAAATGGATGAGTTCGTTGCTTATGCAGCATTGTGCTGAAATGAATACGCAGTTGAAATTCTCAATTTACACACATTTTTATTTGAGGCACATATTAAAGGCGTAATATTTGCTCAGAAAAGCATGAATATATATGCATCTTGAATGAATACAGTTCTATTAAAAGCAGACTTTGTTAATAAACAGTGATTTCGACAAGATTTTGTATATTATATATCTGATCATACAGTAATCTACTGCTACACTTGGGGATAAAAAGGATTCATAGCAGTGTACGTGTGACACCTGTCCTGGTGACCTCTATGTCCTCTATTATACATTTATAGAGCCACGAAGTTCATGTCCGAAAGTATGTGCTTGTAGGCACTTTGAAGAAAGCAAGATTTTTTAACAGCAAATAGTTTATTTACCCTCCTGGTTAATTAAACAGCTCATTTACACATACGTGTTAATTAGGGGTGATGTTTTATTTTAAATCCTTCTTCACAACTAAGAGGTCGACTTTACCTTCTTTCATACCATGTGTGAGCTAAAGTTGGCAACCTAAGCAACATGATGCCACCAAAGCAAGTACATTTAACAGCTCTGGTGTTTAGAGATACATTTACTAGCCATGGTGTGAAGCCCACCCACAGCACAAATACAACACCAATCACAGATTCCCTGCTGTGAAACATTTGTTTTAGCAGCAAAAATAAAAGATAGTTAATAAAACAAACAAACAAAAAAAAACAAGAACAACAAAAGGACTAGACAACATACATATGTGAAGCAGACCTGATGGATCCGATCTACATACCTGTTTTATTATTTACTGCCATGCCAGCAGTCAAAGGAACGGCATTTACTACCCAGAAGAAAATCCATTTTAACCAGTGACTCATTTCTTCACTTGACCATGAGAAAGGTGGTACTGGGTATCTAAAACACAATACAAGGTCATTTACAGGGACTTTATCCATAGGGAAAGAACTAATATGAGTTTATTCATAAAGGGTTTGATATCAAATAATTAACTGCATTTCCAAAAGCGAGACGTCTTATTTAAAATGTACAATCGAAAAACATACTAAAAGAGCATGGGTGTTACTTATGCAGTACGTTGTATTGTGATGAGCAGGATGATTAAACATGCATTAAATAAACAGATATAATTATATGTTAAATAAACACACGTAATTTTATATGTTTATTATTGATCATGTAAATCATTTGTCGTTTTTACATCCAAATGGATAGAAAATCAGTCAATCAAAAGTAAGTGTGTGTGTGTGTGTGTGTGTGTGTGTGTGTGTGTGTGTGTGTGTGTGTGTGTGTGTGTGTGTGTGTGTGTGTGTGTGTAATGCAGGCAGCAGTTTCTTCAGACATGCCCAGAGCCTGGAATTACAACACATGCGCACAAGAGATACACACATGTGTGTGTATGTGTGTGTGTGTGTGTGTGTGTGTGTGTGTGTGTGTGGTTGATCAATCAATCATAATATGATCAATCAATCATAAATGTGTGTGTGTGTGTGTGTGTGTGTGTGTGTGTGTGTGTGTGTGTGTGTGTGTGTGTGTGTGTGTGTGTGGTTGATCAATCAATCATAATATGATCAATCAATCATAAATGTGTGTGTGTGTGTGTGTGTGTGTGTGTGTGTGTGTGTGTGTGTGTGTGGTTGATCAATCAATCATAATATGATCAATCAATCATAAATGTGTGTGTGTGTGTGTGTGTGTGTGTGTGTGTGTGTGTGTGTGTGTGTGTGTGTGTGTGTGTGTGATTGATCAATACATAATAAATAAGTGTGTGTGTGTGTGTGTGTGTGTGTGTGTGTGTGTGTGTGTGTGTGTGATTGATCAATCAATCATCAATAAGTGTGTGTGTGTGTGTGTGTGTGTGTGTGTGTGTGTGCGTGTGAGTGTGTCATCCTCATAAAGTTTTTCCGTTGAACCTGATCCCATCCTTCGTTTACCTGTCTCCTGAACCTGAGCCGCGCTCGCGCTCAGCTGTGCATCCGTCTCAGATGTGAGGTCACATATTCCATTAATAAATACACCTCGTGGCTGTGTCCCAAACTGCACACTACAGTACTAGTATGGGTTGCCATACGGAGGTACTATTTTGACTTGCTCTTTAGTGCGGTAGTGTGCGGTTTGGGACGTTGCCCGTGGATCACGTGGGGGATGAGCCCGAGCGTCTCTTTAACACTTGGCTGATGAGCGCACAGGAAGGTGTCACATCACTTACCACGGGACAGCGTGGAATGTCCTGACTACAGTCCGTGGTGTTGACTGGGCACAAAAATCAACTCATGAATAAATCTCGCAGATGTGTGTGTGTGTGTGTATGCGTGTATCTCTTGTGCGCGCGTGTTGTAATTCCGGGCTCTGGGCATGTCTGAAGAAACTGCTGCCTGCATTACACACTGGGGGGGGGGGGGGGGGTCTGTGTACAGTAGAAATGACAGTAGTATTACACAGCGCGCGCACATACACACACACGCGCATGCATGCACATGCACACGCACCATGCACGCGTTATCCAGCGCACTGTTCAGCTGCATATATGAGCTGAGATGACTGTGTTCCTTCTGAAAGACGTGCAGAAACACTTTATGGAGGAGTTTTGGTTCGAGGCCGACATCATGCGAGGCGCCACAGGAATGAAGACACATGCACATTTGGAAATGACACACACACACACACACACACACACACACACACAGCACCGGAGCCAGAAGTAGGCGAATACTCCGCTGAAGGAGCACTGGCGCAATAAAACAAATATAAAAAGCAATAAAACAAATATATGGCGGAATTAAACAAATATAAGAAGCCATCGTACTTACATCTGCTGAGAAAGTTTTTTCCCCCCTGAAGCCGCTTGAAGCGCTGTTTTGAACGCGCCTGGTCTCCACAGCGCACACGATCGGAGGTAAAAAGTGAGAATGGAAGCTCATGGAGGAAAGCGTGTCCTTATTAGTCTCACTGACTGACCCTCCCTCCTACTTACACACACACACACACACACACACACACACACACACACACACACACACACACACACACAGAGACTCACTTAGTCACTATTCTACACCAGGACACACAGCTCCATCACCTACACACATCAACATACATCAACATACATCACACATAAACATATATTTACACACATCTACTTACATCTACACACATCTATTCACATCAGCATACATCCACACACATCTACACACATTTACACACATCTATTCACATCAGCATACATCTACACACATCTACTTACATCTACACACATTTAGACACATATACACACATCTACTTACATCTATTCAGATCAGCACACATCTACACACATCTACTTACATCTACACACATTTACACACATCTACACGCGTCTACTTACATCTATTCAGATCAGCACACATCTACACACATCTACTTACATCTACACACATTTACACACATCTACACACATCTATACAGATCAGCATACATCTACACACATCTTACATCTACACACATCTACACACATCTACACACATCTACTTACATCTACACACATTTACACACATCTACTTACATCTACACACATCTACTTACATCTACACACATCTTTTCACATCACCATACATCTACACACATCTACTTACATCTACACACACCTATTCACATCAGCATACATCTACTTACAGCTACACACATCTACTTACATCTACACACATTTACAGACATCTACTTACATCTACACACATCTATTCACATCAGCATACATCTTCACACATCTACTTACATCTACACACATTTACACACATCTACTTACATCTACACACATCTATTCACATCAGCATACATCTACACACATCTACTTACATCTAAACACATTTACACACATCTACTTACATCTACACACATCTATTCACATCTACACACATTTACACACATCTACTTACATCTACACACATCTATTCACATCAGCATACATCTACACACATCTACTTACATCTACAAACATTTACACACATCTACTTA
This sequence comes from Silurus aristotelis, assembly GCF_946808225.1. Taxonomy (NCBI): domain Eukaryota; kingdom Metazoa; phylum Chordata; class Actinopteri; order Siluriformes; family Siluridae; genus Silurus; species Silurus aristotelis. The sequence goes on along the minus strand of NC_139600.1, from coordinate 4,966,779 downwards.
CATCTACACACAATTACACACATCTACTTACATCTACACACAATTACACACATCTACACACATTGACACACATCTACTTACATCTACACACAATTACACACATCTACACACATTTACTTACATCTACACACAATTACACACATTGACACACATCTACTTACATCTACACACAATTACACACATCTACACACATTTACTTACATCTACTTAAATTTTAAAACATCTATTCACATCAGCATACATCTACACACATCTACTTACATCTACACACATTTACACACATCTACACACATCTGCTTACATCTACACACATTTACACACATCTACTTACATCTACACACATCTATTCACATCAGCATACATCTACACACATCTACTTACATCTACAAACATTTACACACATCTACTTACATCTACACACATCTACTTACATCTACACACAATTACACACATCTACACACATTGACACACATCTACTTACATCTACACACAATTACACACATCTACACACATCTACTTACATCTACACACATTGACACACATCTACACACATCTATTCACATCAGAATACATCTACACTTACATCTACACACATTTACACACATCTACTTACATCTACAGACATCTATTCACATCAGCATACATCTACACACATCTACTTACATCTACACACATTTACACACATCTACACACATCTACACACAATTACACACATCTACACACATCTACTTACATCTACACACAATTACACACATCTACACATCATTTACACACATCTACTTACATCTACACACATTCACACACATTTACTTACATCTACTTACATCTTCACACATTTACACACATCTACACACATCTAAAGATATGTACTTACATCTACACACATTTATTCACATCAGCATACATCTACACACATCTATTTACATTTACACATATTTACACACATCTACACACATATACACACATCTACTTACATCTACACCCATCTACTTACATCTACACACATCTATTCACATCAGCATACATCTACACACATCTACTTATATCTACACACATTTACACACATCTACTCACATCAACACGCCTCTACTCACATCAACACACATCTACGTACATGTACACACATGTATACACCTACAAATATTAACACATTAACATACATCTACTCACATCTACACACAACTACAAATATCAACACATATTACCTTACATCTACACACATCTAATCACATCTACACACAACTACAAATATCAACACATATTAACTTACATCTACACACATCTACACACATGTAGAAAATCAACATCTATTAATGGGAGAAGCCGAAAGAAGATGTGTGTATTAATATTAACATACTCACAAATACATACATCCACACACATCTACATACAGCTGCCTTTTTACAGATTGTATGAAAAATTAATTAAATATGACCTTGACTCGATCCTCAGTGAGAATTAGATACTTCATATTTAAGTGTTTATAGGAGTCAAGACAAAGGTGTGAATGTGTTCTTACACATGAATCGTAATTAAAGAAGTGCTTAAAAAAATCATTCTGGAAAAACACTTTGTCTAAATTGCACTAAATTGCACTAAATTGCACGTGTGTGTGTGTGTGTGTGTGTGTGTGTGTGTGTGTGTGTGTGTGTGTGTGTGAAAGAGAGATGTTTTTATATGCTGTACGCTGTACAGGTTTGCCGCCAGCAAGTCTAGTCCTTCATGTTGCTAATTTGTATGCCAGACATGCCCTTAAAGTATATTTCAAACTGGGCAGAAGCTCTCACCTTGCTGCGACCTTGATCCTGTTTAAATCAATTCCAAAAATCTAATTAGTTTACCTGCTCATTACAATGCTAATTTCATAGTGACCGCTTCATTGCTTGCAAATAAAAAGAGATGCACATACAACACATCGACTAAAGGAACTAATGAATGTCAAGTAACAAAAGAAAACTTGATTGATTAAAGTGCCGGATTTGTGAACATTAAATTTTAATATCTTTGCAATTAGGCTGTACCATAACAATTCGGGCGTAACCAGTCTCTTAGAAATTTCCCAGCAATGAACACTAAACTGAACGTAGCTTGGCGATGGAGGAAAGATGGACTACCTAGAAATTGTAGGTTAAGGCTTTTAAGGCCTAAACATCTTGTGATTTAAAACAGTAGAGAAACTTCTGTGTCTTTTTCTCTGCAAGTGATTTGCATTGAGATTATTGTCACTGGGATAATATTCAGTACCACTGAGTGTATCATAGGTATCATCTGCATCGCTAACATCTGCGCTGCTGCTGTTGTAAATAAAAGTCTGTCAGTTTGGCTAATTTTCTTACATTCTCCTCTAATGCCTTTTTTAATGTTTTTTACTGCTCCCTTTTTTTCACTGTTCATATCGATTAAAAGCTAAGGATGCTTTCTATCTAGCAATAAAATGGTACATGTGACCAGTTCGGAAACAATCATTCAATTAGAAATGTTAGAGGGATGCACTCATTGATTCATTGCCTCCTGTGTGAGGAAGCATGGTTTGATAGATAGGAGCTACATGTGTGTGTGTATGTGCGTGTCTGTGCGTTTATGTGTGCATGCACACGTTTGTCTATGTATGTGGTTTAACACACAGCTGCCTACCATCTACGCTGCTTCAAACCATAAACCACCAGGAATTTTCCTTGATTCTACTGATTGGCTGCTCCAGCATAGAGTAGAAACAATCTTTTTGCAAACTAATCTCATGAAACTGTGCCACAACAATGCCCCCATGTCCAAAGTGATTTCTATTAAGACATTACGGAGGTTATTGTGCTCCAGTGACTGAACTCAATGCTAATCCGAACCATACTGAACACAGTTGTGGATAAACTGGCATGCTTGCTATGCACCAGGCGTTCTTACGCAGCACCAAAGTCCATCATCTTGATTACTTTTTGTTGCCCAAATCCAAAATCTAGTGGCCAACCATGTCAGAAGAGGGTCAAGAGTCCACATTTTCTTGGCCATGTCGTTAAAATAACATAATTATATAACATAGTATAATATAATCATTTGTGCTACATTGTTTGCTTATAATAAAAACTATTAAATCAAAAAGCTGAAAGTAGCACAATCAGATATTTAGTTTGTTAAAACCTGTCATATTTATGCAATGCCAAATTTAAATACGACTACAGATGCAATGTAGATCCTGAGCACTTTTGAATATGGATAAGTGAATGGATCACAGTGCACTCCATTGTTCTGTGACTAAGCAGGTCTCCAGTTTTCTTCAGCACTAACAGAGTTCTGATCTGCTTGGTTCCGTGCCAGCCTCAAAAAACGCCATGTTCCAGGAGCAGAAATTAAAGGAGCCCCCTGTGATAGACATTACTGCCATGTACACATTTAACTGACATTTGTAACCAACACCATAACTATCCGAATAAACAATTGCAGAACATTTCAGAAGATTTATTCGAATTCAGATGTAATTGAAATGTGTGTGGCCTGCTGAGTCAAAGTACCCATTCATCTGATTCAGCAGGTCAAAGGTGATGAGTAGTGATTAGGGAATGCCAGCAACAAGTGGAACAGCAGTCTGTTCAGCCAAAATAGGGCTATAAATAGCAGTGCATAGATTTTCAGATGTTACAGAGGCATTCATAACAGAGACGTTGGTGGAACGGCATATAGCAACAAATATGGCGTATAAATACGCTATAATCGTGCAACAATGCATGCAGGCCTAATGCATCTTTATTTACCTTCCATGCAAATCACATTGGACAGTAAGGGTCTCTCTGTTTCAACCAGATCACTTCCACTTTGGTTCATAAAAACGTTGGGATGTGGAATAAGTAGTCGACTCTAAATTCACACATCTATGTAAATAGATGTGTGAATGTGGCCTTGTCACATTACAGATGAATTTCTGCCTCTCACTCTGTTCTCATAGTAGGACTTTGTTTTCACCAGTTCTGTCATGAAGTGGTTACTTAAGATGAATAGATGAATAAATTAAAGCTCTTGGGTGGGTGCAGGACAAAATTAGTTAAGGATATGATCAGCTGTGTTGGGTGGAAGATCCAGCTTTTGTTTAATAAGGAAATATTAATTACAGGCAGGAAACTGTCTTAGTAGGACAATGTCCAGGATAGATGTTCTAGAATACACAGTGTTTCAAGCAGTGGCTGGAAGTTTGGGAGATTACAGTATGTGTTTAAATACACAAGCGGAACAAGATTTTACTTACTGCTCTACATCACGTTTTAAAGTTCTCCAGAACAGTAGGATTTATTTATTTATTTATTTATTTATTTATTTATTTATTTATTTATTTATTTATTTATTTATTTTAAACTTTGAAGTAATTCCCCTCTACGGTTTTCCTACACTACAAGACTGATTGATTTTAGTTTCAGGATTTTGCCTGGAATTTAAACTTTTCTACATATTTATTTAGAAATGTTTGCAGTTTAGTTTGCAGTTTGCATACCAACAAAGACTGGGAGTTGAAGACGGCATCATCTACCTGCTAAACTGGATGTACTCGCACCTGGATAATCTGGCGAGTGCTGTGGGGGTCATTTTCTTCGATTTCTCCATTGCTTTTGACACCATTAGGACAGCACTTCTGGGAGAAAAGCTAACAGTGATGCAGGTTGATAGTCCCCTTGTGTCTTGGATAGTAGACTATCTGACCTCAGTATGTGTATTTACAACACTGTGTGTCAGAAAAAGTGGTCAGCGATACTGGGGCCCCACAAGGGACAGTTCTATCCCCCTTCCTCTTTACTGTCTACACCACTGACTTCAACTACCAGACAGATTCTTGCCATCTTCAGACTTATCTGAAGATCACAGATGACTCTGATGAGTGATGAGAAGGAGGACAGGACAGTCGTGAAGAATTTTCTCACTTGGTGTGAGGACGTTTTACAACATAATTTGGCTAAGACGGTATGAATCTGAGAAACAAGAAGGCACCTGTGACTCCAGTCTTCATTCGAGGCATTGGTGTAGAGATGGTAAAGGATTACAAATACTGTACCGGGGGGTTTACATAGAACATAAAATAGAATGAACCCAGAACACTGAAGTACTTTACAGGAAGGGCCAAAGCCATCTGTATCTTTTGAGGAAGCTCAGGTCCTTCAACATCTGCAGGACAATGCTGAGGATGTTTAATGGGACTGTTGTGGCCAGTGCTCTCCTGTACGCTGTGGAATGCTGGGAAAGCAGAGAGTGGCAGATACTAACTGACTCAACTGTCTCATTGTCTCAACTGTCTCCTTCTGAAAGAAGAATGCAGAAGTACATTCCATCTTGGATAACTCCTTCCATCCACTACATAAAACACTGCTCAGTTTGAGGAGTGCGTTTGGTGACAGATGCATACAACCACGATGCACCACAGAGCGCCACAGGAGATCATTTCTGCCTGCAGCCATCAAACTACGAAGCTCTTCCCTCTGACTGGTACACAGCTGCTCCACCATATAGATATTATTTGATAAAGCTTATATAGAGTTACATTTACACAATTATTTTTACCACACTTGTATATTGTTGATACATACGGCAAATATCTTTAATAATCTTAGTGCATTAATAATTATTAGAGACATGTGCAATGTCAACTTTTCTACCTACAGTATTATTGTAGTCTTATTTTTCTGCCATCTGTTTTCCACTGCTGCTACACATTTTATTTCACTTAATATATATACATTATTATGTATATTTTTTCATATTTTCTCATTTTTATTTAAACCTTTTCTGTCAGCAACTGCAATCGAACAATTTTCCTATAGGATCGTTAAAGTATTCTGATTCTAATATTTTAAGATTGAAAACTTGAAATGATGTTCTGATTAAAGTCTATATGGCAATAATATACTTTGAAGACCAGGTTATTTTTGTCACTGAAAGAAAACTAACATGATCTTTGCAACCTCCAGCCAATCTCTTTGTCATCATTTCCTCACAACTCTTTCCCATTCTCAGGGTATCTCTGAAAGCTCATTGATGAACTGGTGTTCAGGGTTTGAAGTAAAAAGTATCTAGTTTTGTGAAGATCTTTGCTCCCTGAAGCTGTTTAAGTGTATACAAAGCCAGTGGACGGGGATAATAATACTTTATCATGACATCATTCAGAATAGGATAATCGACACAAGACCAGAAACTTTTTTTTTTTTTTTACAAAGAAGAATCCACCCGCTGTTGGTGAATTGTAAGAGCTAATCTATTCCCTGTGCTAGTGCTTCTGAGATATACCCTGGCCCTGATTTCTGGGTGAGACAAAAGACTACCCCATAGGGGGTGTAATACCTAACAGGAGATTGAAGTTTTGGAAGACTTTGGCTAGCATTTGGCAGAGGCAGTAACTAAAACATGGCTCTAAGCAGTGGGTTAATGCCTCCTCATTGGTGGAATGGCTTGGTCACCATTACTGTCCACTGTTGTTTGGGATCTCAGTGTAGACATTGTTCAAAGATACCCTTTACTGCCAATACAGACATAAATCAAATCTTCTCTGACATCCCTTTTCATTGAAGGGAAAACTTGAAAATGTCCATTGTTCAAATTGTATTTGTTATACAAATAGAAATTGGATTTACATTGAACTTACTTGTGTGATTTAAATGTGCTCCTGAGGTTCCAGTGACAACTGTTCCTGCCCCTCTCCTCTCCTCGGATCTGCCCACTTCGTCCTGACCTGCCTCTGGATGGTGTTCTCTTCGATTAGAGGCCACTTTGTGCAGCAGGGGATGGTTTCTCATTAACACCCTGGGGATCTATGAAATTACGGAGTAAGAACGGGAGCTTTGAGGATGATCTGGAATGCAGTTAATGTCAACAGTCTGCTACACCGACTCAGGACTACAGTTTGCTTCTGATCACCATCACTGCACCTCAACATTGTTTATCTGTAATAAATAGACATTCGGTGCCACCCAGATGAGGATGGGTTCCATCTTGAGTCTGGTTCCTCTCAAGGTTTCTCCCTTATACCATCTGAGGGGAGTTTTTCCTCACCACAGTTGCCACTGGTTCACTCATTTTTATAAAGAACATCTTATTAAATTTTTATCACCACATTATCTGTGTAAAGCTGCTCTGAGACAATGTTCATTGTTAAATGTGCTAAACAAATGAAAATGAATTGAATTGAATATTTCTGCATCAAGCATGACAAGACCTGTTATTTATAGGTTTTTGTTATTATTTATGGGCAAATTGTCAGGGTAGTTTAGATTGTGATGTTGTGGTCTTGTCTGAACATCATTTTCAGTGCCCACTTATTCAACTGCTTTCTACAAACAGAGTGTGAAGTCAAGTCAAGTCAAGTTTATTTCTATAGCGCGTTTCACAACAGACATTGTCTCAATTCAGCTTTACAGAAATCAACAGTCAAGGTAAACGATGTGTATTTATCCCTGATGAGCAGCCGTGGCGACTGTGGCAAGGAAAAACTCCCCTAGATGTAATGAGGAAGAAACCTTGAGAGGAACCAGACTCAAAAGGGGAACCCATCCTTATTTGGGTGACATCAAGAGTTTGATAACGTGTTTGTGAAGTTTTAGTACATAACGAACAGCTGATTTCTTACCTTAGTTTAATAAAACCAGTCACTATTAAACATCATCTTCAAGATTTAGTGTTAAAACTGTTCTAGAATTCAGAGGGGTGGTGCTTGCAAACTGGATGGCACATGACCTGATAAATCTGTTCACACAAACTACCATTTTTACAAGGTACAATTAATTGGACAAGATGTTGTGATATTTCCGGGGTGGCTGAAGAAGCCGAATGACTCGTATTTACCCAGCTGTGTATTCCAAGGGGTTGGTGTTGCTCTCTGCCCAGATGTTCTCTCCTCTGTGCATGGCTTCAAGGCAATTGACCTTGAAATGTGACAGCTGATTGAAGATCAGTTACTCCTGCTTAATACATTTGGCTTTCAGACACAATACAAACCACAATTCAAAAACACTCAAAAGGCATATACCAGAGATCCAGTGATGAACAGTAACAAAGTAAATTTAATTCAGGTATCTGTTCTTTACTGAAGTATTTCTATTTGGGAAAACGTTTACTTTAACTTCACTGCATTTTTATGCCAAACATCATACTTTTTACTCAACTACATTTTGAGAAATCAGTTGTTGCTTTTTTATTTTCGAGTGGATAAAAACTTCACTGCCACCAATCAGGGTCGAGCGTGCACTCTGTTTTGAAATTGTTTTGATTGGCACTTAGTGGCATCTACTTATCACCAACATACAGTTCAGTGACATTTTAAAATGAAACAGAACATTTTGAGAGGAATAAATGATGAAGAATCTCCTGCCTCGAAATCGCCACATGCTGTGGTTTTATTCGGTGCAACCCAGATGAGGATGGGTTCCCTCTTGAGTCTGGTTCCGCTTAAGGTTTCTTCCTTATGCCGTCTCGGGGAGTTTTCCCTTGCCACAGTCGCCACCAGCTCGCTCATCAGGGACAAACTTACTTATAAAGAACATATTCACTTTTAATCACCACATTATCTGTGTAAAGCTGCTTTGAGACAATGTTCATTGTTAAAAGCGCTATACAAATCAAAATGAATTGAATTGAATTGAATTGAGTTTTATTTCCGCAATATTTTCAAGTATTTGAAAAGAACGTTTTGGGCTCATGATAATTTTAATAGATATCAATCAGTGTTTGACTAATTAATATCATTCTATTAATAGATTGGTGTGTTAAGAGTAACATTAAAGTCTTTTTACATAGACAGGTGTTTAAGCAAAAGTCTTGTGGCAAAAATGATAATAGAAACATTATAGCAGAAATAAATCATAAATCATACTTTGGATACTTGAATGCATTTGAAGCAAATACCTTTGTACTTTTTCTCAACACTCTTAGTTTTACTGGAGTCATATTTTACAGAGTGTGTCTGCACTAATGGATTGTGTACTTTATCCACCACTGAAGAGATCAGATATAAAATCAAGTCTACATGGCTAGGCGATCTACAAAGGTAGAGACATGTCAAGAGAAAGCAAAGCTATACATGGTCAAGCTTTTCAAAATATCCAAATCAAAATGGATCCCGATATTTTTGCCTTTTTTTCGAACTAAATTGTTAAAGCTTACCCAATTCTCCTGAAATGTGTAACAGAATATACAATGGAAACATAGATACGGGCATACTAGATACGGACAGTAACATAGATACTGTGAATGAGAGCCCTCTATTCCTCATAAACTGATAAGTAGTCAGAACCAGATGTACTTTTTAAGTATGAACCAGCAATCTATGCACAGTCCTTTTTCCAAGATGGAGTTCGTTTCCATTAATAAAACTGTAACCCAAACTGAACACTTCAAACTGGAATACCTCAGCGTTTGTAGGCAAACCTATGCAGAGAGGGGGTTGTGATGTGTTGGCTGTTCCAGGGTATTGCGAAGGTCACGGAGAGAGCAGAACAATGCCCTATATGTTGTTCCTGAGCATGAGACCTTGACACCAGTGCACACTGGGTCCTTGGCATTTGGATATAATAAGAAACTGTTTAAATTCAGAAATGAACAAAGTCAGAGCCATATGGTAGTCTCCAGTTTCTTATCATCTGGACATTCATTCAGCATGTTTTGGTAAATCATAGCATATTTTGTGCTTGTGGGCAAATGCACTAGCTTTTATGTAGACTACAGCTTTTAAGAGATGATCCAATCAATGCTTCAGCTCAGATTTTTTATGTGGATTGTTTCTCCTTTTATGGAACACCAAATGAGGCACATGGATCTTAATGCTTTAGTTTATTTTGAGGTACAGGCATTCTTTACAGTGACTCACTATTCACAACAGAGGTGTTCTCTCTCACACACACACACACACACACACACACACACACACACACACACACACACACACACACACACACACACCGAATGACAAAATAATTATAATTAAAATGCACAATGTCAATTGGGCCAATTCTGTAAGTGAATTGACTTGACTTGACGCTTGACTTGAAATTATGTCTGAAACTCAACATCCCGGTTCCAAAAACGTTTCATTGTTTACTCAGTGTTAAGCATTAAATCAAAAATGTATATGTACTAATTAGATTTTCATTTGCCAAAATACCCAAAAAAACTTTGCTGAATAAAGTTTGGAATTGTTTTAAAGAAACATTTGTACAGTTTTACCAATGTATTCGATATTTTGAAATTCACCACCTAAAATCACATTCAAACATTCAGACACACTTTAGGAAAATAGCTTAAGTTTACAAATAAATTAAATTGTGTTCACCTTTTGGGGACATTGGAGTTGCAGGATAAAAAGAGCCAATAGGTTTTTTGATCCGATGGAAAAACCTTGAGAGGAACCAGATTCTAAACTATCCTCATCTGGTTAATGCTTATTATTATTAAATTATAAATAATACCTCTCTATAACTATATTGTACTGTATATAGTCAAACGGTGTATCCAGGAACTTGCGCTTATGAGCAACTTGTGAATATAAGTAGTTCCTGAATTCATTATAGTTTCAACTTGAAAGCTACTTTGTTGTAGTTTCAGCTGTTAAATGATAGAGACTTGACTGCAAAACTGTTCATACTAAGTCTTAGGCCCTGTTTACACGGAAACGATCTGAAGAGAAAACGAAAAAAGTGGCGTTGCGTTATCACTTTTTATTCTGCGTTTAGACGAGCGTTATGGGGGGGGGATCTGCGTGCATATGGTGACGCAAAAGTGTGTGAAATTCGATGTAGTATGCACTCCAGGCGGCTAGGTGGCAATGTGAAGCATCTCTGATCAGTAATACTATCTGAGAATATTTCGTACAACTGCTGAAAAGACTCTTGTATATTTATCAGAGCTGCTAGGGCAACTTGAAGGTCCGACGTATGGAAATAATCCGACATGTTTGTTATTTTCCTGTACTGGCGCATGCCTGTGACGTAAACGCGTACACGACGAGAGCGATTTTTGCGTTTTTACCCTTTAGACGGGAACGCGACGATGGAGCGTTTTTAAGATTTCCACTCTGGAGGGTGGTTTTACTTTTTAGCGTTTTTAAGCCCCAAAAACGCTGTCGCCGTCTAAACAAAAGGCACATCCGATAAAATATTTTTACGTTTTCACCCGCGAGCATTCTCGTGTAAACAGGGCCTTAAAGCAATTCAATGAATAATAGGCATCTTTATGGTTTCTATGTGGAACAGTCCCATTGATCTGTGATATAATCTTATTGCTTTTTAGGCTGTCCATGTGGGGTTATCCTCACCAGCAGCGAGTGAATTTCAGGTGATGAAAACTCATTCCAGAAGTAGGGCATCAGTATGGATCAGGCAGGTTTGGGGAGCAAAATATCACTGGTATCTTAGGAGTAGAGAATGAAAAAGAGTGAGAGGGGAACACAGGCATGCTCACTGCCACTACATTGGTAAAGGAAAGGTATAAATCCATTTTAAAGTATTTGTGGAAGTTCATAAAGGACCAAAAGTTCACTTAGGTATTGTGGCATGAAAATATACAGTGCTATATAATTCAATAATGGTATTTTATAATCAATGCAATATTTGATTGGGAGCCGCTGCAGTGTGCATAAGGAAGTATAATATTGACTGGTTTTATCAAGGACTCTTGCTACTGCATTCTGGATTGTTTATGCAGTTACTGGAAGGCAGTAAGGCACTGAGATCATTCAAACACAAGTTATTTGCTGCATTATGACATTGCAGTATATTTCTTATCTTAGAAATATTTCTGAGATGAAGGAAGACTAGTAATACTTTATCTATGACCTACATGTTTACCTTTACCTACATGTTTCTTCAAACAGATAATACCACGAGTTGAACCTGTTCTAAATAAAATCAACTCTTTCATTAGAACTGGTTATGTACCTACATTTTTCAAACTAGCAGTTATCAACCCCCCAAAAAAAAAACCATGAACTTGACCCTTACCAGCTGTCCAACTATAGGCAAATATTAAACTTCTCCTTTATCTCCAAGATTTTAGAAAAGGTTGTAGCACATCAGTTCTGCTCACATCTACTTAGGAATAACATTTATAAAATGTACCGGTCAGGATTTTGGCCTCATCATAGCGCAGAGACGGCGCTATGATGAGACTGGTTAAAGTGGTAATTGACCTGTTATTGTAACCTCTGATCTTGTTTCTTTACTTGTTTTGCTCAATTTTAGTGTAGCTTTGACACCATTGATCATAAGCTCCTGCTTGCTAGACTAGAGAATGTTGTTGGAATAAAGGGAACAGCTCTCTCCTGGCTCAGGTCTTATTTGACTGATCGCTATCAGTTTGTTGATGTAAATGGTGAGTTCTCCACACTCTCTGAGGTAAAGTCTGGTGTTCCTCAAGGATCTGTCTTAGGCCCACTGCTTTTCTCTTTATATATGCTGCCTCTTGGTGAAATTATACATAAACATGGTATTCGCTTCCATTGCTATGCTGATGATACACAGTTGTATATTTCAGCAAAGGCAGATGAGAGAGATCAGCTTAACAATGTTAATGAGTTTGTAAAGACATTAATTCAATTCAATTCATTTTTATTTGTATAGCGCTTTTAACAATGAACATTGTCTCAAAGCAGCTTTACACAGATAATGCGGTGATTAAAAATTAATATGTTCTTTATAAGTAAGTTTGTCCCTGATGAGCAAGCCGGTGGCGACTGGCGACTGTGGCAAGGAAAAACTCCCCGAGATGGCATAAGGGAGAAACCTTGAGAGGAACCAGACTCAAGAGGGAACCCATCCTCATCTGGGTTACACCGAATGTCCATTTGTGGCAGGTATACAATGTTGCGGGGTGAGTCAGTGTAGGAGACTGTTGACATCAACTACAGTCCAATCCATCCTCAAAGCTCCTGTTCTTACTCCGGAATTTCATGGAACCACCCAAGGCGTTGATGACAAACCTTCCCCAGCTGCACAGAGTGGCCTCCAGTCAAAGAGAACACTATCCAGAGGCAGGCCTGGATGAAGTGGGAAGATCCACGGAGGGGAGAGGGGCAGTGGTCACTGGAGCCTCAGGAGCATGTTTAACTCGACCGAGAGAGAGAGAGAGAGAGAGAGAGAGAGAGAGAGAAAGAGAGAGAGAGAGAGAGAGAGAGAAGAGGGTGACAGGAAGAGAAGGATATGGATTATTAAGTGTACCTATTGTTGCATGAGAGTTAAAGTCACTGTGCAGTTTGGACTCCAGCAAGAATCGCTATGGCAGCATAACTAAAAGGGAGAACCAGAAGGCAACACAGACATGAGGGATCTCTGGGATAAGAGACGACACACCACACCACCACATTAGACAATGGATGCTTGATAACTTTTTTCTGCTCAACTCAGATGAGACGGAAGTACTTTTACTAGGACCACATGCAGCTAGAAATAAACTTTCGTAGCATCTCTGGATGGTGTTTCTGTCTCAGTGTGCACAGCAGTAAAAGACCTTGGTGTGATTATTGACCCGAGTCTTTCCTTTGAGGCTCATGTGAATAACATTACAAGGATCGCATTTTTTAACCCAGAAATATTGATAAAATAATTCAATTCAATTCATTTTTATTTGTATAGCGCTTTTAACAATGAACATTGTCTCAAAGCAGCTTTACACAGATAATGCAGTGATTAAAAATGAATATGTTCTTTATGAGTAAGTTTGTCCCTGATGAGTGAGCCGGTGGCGACTGGCGACTGTGGCAAGGAAAAACTCCCCGAGATGGCATAAGGAAGAAACCTTGAGAGGAACCAGACTCAAGAGGGAACCCATCCTCATCTGGGTTACACCGAATGTCCATTTGTGGCGGGTATACAATGTTGCGGGGTGCAGTGATGATGATCAAAAGCGAAGTGTATTTCTGAGTCAGTGTAGGAGACTGTTGACATCAACTACAGTCCAATCCAGGCAGGCATATATAATAAGAAATATTATATATACTTTAGACATTACTGTAATGCTTCACTGTCTGGATGTTCTGGTAAGTGCATAAATAAGCTTTAGTTAGTCCAGTATGCAGCAGCAAGAGTCCTCACCAGAACCAGGAAATATGACCACAGCCTACACTTTTAATCAGCCTACACTGGCTCCTAATTAATACTCGCATTGATTACCAGATACTACTACTGAGTGGTATATAAGCGAGCCTTTGATAAATTATGATCCACAATGCCTACATAGATCAAAAAGTGCAGGCTATTTGTTGGTGAATAAAATAATAAAAACTATAGCAGGGGGCAGAACTTTCTCTTATAAAGCCCCACAGTTATGGAACAACCTTCCAATTAGTGTTCAGGACTCAGACACAGTCTCAGTGTTCAAGTCTAGACTTAAAACACGTTTATTTATTCTAGCCTTTTGTAAGTAGGTCTTCCCTAAGTCTTTCCCACACCCTGATCACACTGTATAGTGCCCTTAAACAGTTAAACAATGAAAATTATGAACAATCTTTATTACTGTCACCCCTCTTCTTTCTCATCTCTCTCTCTCTCTCTCTCTCTCTCTCTCTCTCTCTCTCTCTCTCTCTCTCTCTCTCTCTCTCTCTCTCTCTCTCTGTCGAGTAAACATGCCTCTGAGGTTCCTGTGACTAGTGTTTCTGTCCCTAGTGAACCCTGCCTGGTTCATCCTTACATCCTACCTCTGGATGGAGTCCTTCTCTATTTGAGAGCACTCTGTGCAGCTGGGGATGATTCCACACCTACAGCGTAAAGATCCATGAAGCTGCTGAGTAACTCAAGAACATTAAGGATTGTTTTGGACTGTAATTAATATTAACAGTCTACTTCAATTGCTCAGGACCACAGGTTGCGTAAATAGTTCTGCATTTACACACCTATTACTGCACACCTGGACATTTGGTGCGTCCCAGATGAGGATGGGTTCCCTTTTGATGGTCTGGTACCATACCTTTTTCTTGCCACAGTTGCCACTGGCTCGCTCATCAGGGATAAATAATTATAAGGAAATACCTTATATGCAATAAACATACACATTCTTTTATATAACCTTATTGACGCTTTAGCTGTGTAAAGCTGCTTTGTAAAAAAAAGTGATATACAAATAAAATTGAATTGAATTGAATAAAATACAGTGATTAATAATCACACCAATATTTTTTACTGCTGCACATGATGTATACCTTTATAAGAATTTTACCCAGATCCAGCATATATAAAGAAAAACGCAGAAGCTCTAAATAGAACCTTTTGGAAGACTAAAATTTACTTTAGTATGCATATAATACATCTACAAACTGATCTATTAACATCAAATAAGACTTGAGCTAAGAGAGTATTAAAGCAAGTAATATGATCATTGGAGTTAAAAGCTGCACTTAAGGTCAAGCAACACAAACAAAGAAACACGACCCTGACCCTGCCAGTAGCAGGCCATTTACAACTTTTAACCAGCACTGTAATCCTGACTGATACACTTCATGGATGGTATGCCTGTGTACCTGCTATGCTACAGAATGTTTATAAAAGCTTGACAATAAAAAAAGAGGTTTGATATTGGCCTATAGTTGGAGAGCCAATAGGGCCCAGCCATTAGGGTTGCACAAGCCAGTGCACTCTTAGTGCCAGTCCCAAGCTCGGGTAAATGGGGAGGGTTGTGTTAGGAAGGGCATCCAGCGTAAAACATATGCCAAATCAAATATGCAGATCACAAACCAGAAATTCATACCGGATCGGTCGAGGCCCAGGTTTCCAGCGACCGCCACAGGTATTGTTAGGGTACCAGTTAAAATTGGGCTACTGTTGGCCGAAGAAGGAGAGAGAGAGGAGGAAGATGTCTACAGAGACAGCAGGAAAAGGAGAAGTGTAGGAGAGTGGAGGTTTGGGTAGGCAGTTTAAAAATTGGTACTATAACTGGTAAAGGGAGAGATATAGCTGAAATAATGAAGAGGAGAAGGTAGATATGTTGTGTGTTCAGGAGACCAAGTGGAAAGGGTTACGAACAGGAACATTAGAGGGGCTTTTAAACTGTTCTATCATAGTGTGGATGGAAAGAGAAATGGTGTAGGGGTGTAGTGGAGGTGAAGAGAGTTTCTGATAGAGTGATGAACGTGAAGCTGGAAGTTGAAGGGGTGATGCTAAATGTCATCAGTGCCTATGCTCCACAAGTGGGTAGTGAGATGAAGAAGAAGAAAAAATTCTAGAGTGCGTTAGATGGAGTGGTAGAAGGTGAAAAAAAAGATTGGTGATTGGGGCAGACTTTAATGGGCATGAAGGGAAAAGAGGTGATGAGGAGGTGATGGGTGGGTATGGTCTTAGGGAGAGGAATGTGGAAGGGCAGATGGTGGTAGATTTTGCTAAAAGGATGGAAATGGGAGTGGTAAACACTTATTTTAAGAAGAAGGATGATCATAGGGTGATGTATAAGAGTGGAGGAAGATGTACACAGGTGGACTATGTTCTATGTAGGAGATGCAACCTGAAGGAGACTGGAGACTTAAAGGTGTTTGCAGGGGACAGTGTAGCTGGACAGCATCAGATAGTGGTCTGTAGGATGGCTCTGGAAGTGAAGGAGGAGTGTGAGGACTAAAAGGAGAATAAGATGGTGGAAACAGAAGGAGGAAGACTGTAGTGTGAGGTTCAGGGAAGAGGTCAGACAGGGACTGAATGGTGTTTATGTCTCAGTGTGTACAGCAGTCAAAGACCTCGGTGTGATTATTGACCCTAGTCTTTCCTTTAAGGCTCACGTGAATAATATTAGCAGGATCGCCTTCTTTCACCTTAGAAATATTGCTAAATTTAGAAATATGATGTTGTTACAGGATGCAGAAAAATTAGTTCATGCTTTTGTTACATCTAGATTAGACTACTGTAATGCTTTACTGTCTGGGTGTTCGAATAAGTGCATGAATAAGCTTCAGTTAGTTCAGAATGCAGCAGAAGGGTCTTTACTAGATCTAAAAAAATATGACCACATCACCTCTGTTTTAATCAGTCTACACTGCTCCCAATTAAAACTTGCATTGATCTTGTTTGTTGACGGTGGTGTGGTGGTGTCTCTTATCCTAGAGATCCCTTATGCCTGTCTTACCCTCTGGTTCTACCTTTTAGTGATGCTGCTATAGCGAGTCTTGCTGGAGTCAAGTCAAGTTTATTTCTATAGCGCTTTTCACAACAGACATTGTTTCAAAGCAGCTTTACAAAAATCAACAGTCAAGGTGAATAGTGTGCATTTATCCCTGATGAGCAAGCCTTATAAGACTGTGGCAAGGAAAAACTCCCTTAGATGTCATGAGGAAGAAAGCTTGAGAGGAACCAGACTCAAAAGGGGAACCCATCCTCAATTGGGTGATATCAAGAGTATGATTATAGTCTTTAAACAATACAGAACACTGGAGAGTGAGAACTAACATGAGCACAGGAATGTGTGATTATAAGTAATGATCTTTCTACAGTCTTATACAGTCATTGTGTTTATAAAACTAGGAGCTACTGAGCAACTCATAAAAAAGCTCAACATTTGCGATCATCACAGATCCAACACCAGCTTTTCCATGCCAGTGCCTTTAAACACTCCAGGAGGTCCAATTCCAAAACTCCACACATGAAGTGGGATCCAATTGGCGCTGGTACGTCTCTAGATGGTACGGGAAGTTTGCGAGTTCGGCATCTACTTCTTTAAAGGTCCATAATCTTCATGAGTTGTGAGGAGTCCAACATTCATACAACAATAAGAACACATAATAATCCATATTCTTCTCTCCCTGTCACCTTTCTAGTCTCTCTCTCTCTCTCTTTCTCTCTCTCTCTCTCTCTCTCTCTCTCTCTCTCTCTCTCTCTCTCTCTCTCTCTCTCTCTTCTCTCTCTCTCTCTCTCTCTCTCTCCCTCTCTCTCTCTCGCTTGATAACACACACACACACACACACACACACACACACACACACACACACACACACACACACACACACACACACACACTTTAGAGGTTAAAATGATCCCGATTTATCGGATGCCCTTCCTCTAGATGGAGTTTTCTTTAATTGGAAACTAATCTGTGCATCTGGGGATGGTTCCACATCAACAGCCTAAAAATCCATGAAGCTACTGAGCAAATCAAGAACTATGAGGATAGATTTGTACTGTAATTAATATTAATTAACAGTTTGCTGCAATGGTTCCTGAATACACTTTGCATGAACAGTTTTGCATTTAAACACCTGAACACATCAACTAAACAATGGTGGAACCATGATGAATGGACATTCGGTGTGACACAGATGATGGTTCTTTTCAAGGTTTTTGCCTTATATCATTCCGAGAAGTTCTTCCTTGGCCCGAACGCCACTGGCTTGCAAATGATGGATAAACTTAGAAGGCATAAGCTTTGGGACAATGTCCATTGTTAAAGCACTATACTAATGAAATGAACTAAATTGATTATTATGAGTTAATGGATGAAATAAGTTTTAAGTTTAAATAATTGAAGGTTAAGAGAAAGTTAAGAGATTCCCCCTCGTGCTGTTCAGGGCAGTTTGTAACACATGCTGAGTCACTTTGCTAAAAATCCTTACTGTGTTTGTTGCCACATACTTTTGTTTTCAATCATGCAACATCTCTATCATTGTCTTATCACTGGTTCATGTCTTCACGTGTCTTTTTGCCCATTTACATCTGTTAAACAGATGTGTCCCCTTTGTTTAAGTTTTGTAACCATGATGTAACTAGTTCAGTTTTCTGACTTTTACTGAGCTGTTTATGTTCATGGTTTTATAGTGTCCTGGTTTTCTGATATTGTTTCTGTTTTATGATTCTCTTCCATGATTTTGCCCTCTAATTAATATTTGGTTAGCCTGTTCCGTGTTTTGATTTTTGCCTGCCTTTTTATGGGATTTGCATTCATGTTTTATTTAAACCCTACACTTGCATCTGCTTCCGCTATCATCCATTTCGTGCATTGCATGATAGATGTCTTTGCCGATATGAATGCAGTGGGTAAAAAAAAGTGGATTGCATGCCCAAGCCTGATTCTATCCAATTCTATGATTGGGCTTTTTTTCCCCCCTTTTACTGATGCATATTTCCAGACATGAAGATTCTGTATGTAATGGCAATTTTATATTGAGTCTATTGAATCCCAAGCCTAAAGAAGGTAAATGGCTTATATTCTTGCTCTTCAATGTGCTTTTGTTCCCCATTCGGGAACTCAAACTGCGTTACAACGCTTTGGGAACGCCTCGCGTTGTCCATGCTCTGAACCACGTGTGAAATCTGGCCAATAGGCAAGTCGTGATGTCATCGGCGCGCAACGTCGCAACAACCAGGAGCTACAAAATGGCTGTGCGGTGGTAGGGACATTAGCTTTTGCTTGTTCAGGTAAGCGCTTTGTGTGTGTATATGTTTGCAGTCATGAGATTACATGCAGGCAGAATTCCGACTGCGTATTCCTTCTTGCCGATGTGTTGTTTGCTTAGCTTAGGAGCATGCTTAGTCAGCTCTCGAGGAAGTCAACTATTAGCATTTTTAGCCAGGTGGCTATGTGCTCCCGGCTGCTGGCTGAGCTCCTGTACCCCAAAGAAAGCACTCGTTCCGTTGCTTCTTTTCCCGGTGCGTGTTACGCGGTGCTCCGTATTTTTTCCTCCGAGGAGGGAGAATTGTCGGATGCTAGCGAGCCCTAACTATTTCCACACCGAGGTATTACACACCGAAGTGTCTAGGTCCTAGGAGACCCCATACAGGGCCCGTACCTTCGCCCCGCATTTGCTGTGCGTGAATATAGTAGGGTTCAGGAAAGATGGGGAGATGCCCATGGCTGTAGAGACGCCGGCTGGCTATCTCTCCCCAGATGATGCATCGCTGAAGGCTTCGATATTGCCTACAAAGCTACTTCGGCTCTAGTAGGTTGGACTACGTGGCAGATCAGGCTGGGGGTTGCCTCCACATGATGAGTGTGTTGCAGGCATGCCAGGCTGACCTGCTGTAAGTGATGGCGAGGGATTCAGCGCTGGGGTTGATGATTTAGGAGTTACGTCACGATGTGACCTAACTCTCAGGGCCACTAAGGTACGGCGCAGCCGTAGGTCGGTCAATGCCAGCCCTAGTAGCCAAAGAAGGGCTTCTGTTGCTCACCCTGTATGCAAAGATTCCCGGCAGGGAACACCCCAGTGGCCCCTCCTGGAATGTTCTGGCAAAGCTGTAGGTAAGAGCGATTGCCGGCAGGTTCAGGAGACCACAAGAGAGCATTGCCACCCGGTCCCCTGGCGACGCTCTAGGCCCAAGAAGGAGCCGTCAACTTCTAATAAACGGGCTGTGGTGTGTAAGTCCTGGCGGCTTACATCCAGGAGGGTGGTGTACACCTTGTTCCATGGTGCCTGTTCTCTCTCTCACCCAACTCCATTAGGGCTGGACACCATGTTGCAGACATGGCCAAGGCTACGTCTGTACGCCTTCCCCCTGATCGTGCTGCTCTCAGGAGTTCTGGAGAGATTTCGACGGGAAGAAGCCCGTCTACTCCTTTTAGCACCTCGTTGGCCAGACCAGACCCTGGTTCACAGACCTGGTGTCCCTCTATGAGGGCCCTCCTTAGGAAATTCCTTCCAGGAGGGATCTCCTCTCTCAAGCCGGTGGAACCCTGGTTTATCCCCACCCAGAGTTGTGGAAGCTATGGCTGCGGCCCCTTGTGACACGTTTCCGCAGAGCCCCGGAGGCTGAGGCCCAAACGCAAACTGAAGTGCCTGTCTGGGACTTGGCCGTTGTGTTGGCAGCTCTATTGGAGCCTCCCTTCGAGCCCCTGGCCGAAGTGGCCCTTAGGTACCTGTCTGTGAAGACCACTTTCCTCCTGGCAATTTCCTCCCTGAAGAGGGTCGGGGACCTTCAGGCAGTGTCCGTGGCCCTGTCTTAGCTGGAGTTTTCTGGCATTCTGCCCTCCTCCATTCCTAGCCCCCGACCAGAAGAAGCAAAACCGGCTGTGTCCAGTGTGAGCACTGGAAAGCCGGTTTGCAACTGTTTGTCTGCTATGGCCCTAACAGAAAGGAATTCCCTGCCAATAAGCAGACTCTCAGCATGTGGGTAATAAATGCTATCCCATCGTCTTATGAGTCCTCTGGTCTCCCTGCTCCACACGGGGTGAAGGCTCATTCCACTCGGGCTTCGGCCGCCTCTACGACCTGGTCCACTAGAGTCTCACTCCAGGACATCTGCGACGCTGCGGGCTGGTCCACCCTCCTGACCTTCGTCACGTTTTATGACCTCGACCTTAGAGCCTCTTCGGGCTCCTCTGTCCTCCGTGCTGGTTGTAAGGCTCTTACACACTAGGCAGGGACTGGTCAGTGTGGCATGATTGGACACTCGTTCCCAAAATGTTGCGACCGTGTTGCAAAGTGTTTCCCCGACTGAACGAGACCCTGTGTCCCAGGGCCACACTCCCTGCATCCCTGCAGCGCTTACCTTCTCTTTTTGCAGAAGCTAATATCGCTACCACTACGCAGCCATTTTGTAGCTCCTGTTTGCCTATTGGCCAGATTTCACAGGTGGTTCAGAGTGTGGACAACGCGAGGTGTCTCCAAAGCATTGCGACGCAGCATTTTGTTCCCTAGAGACGTTTCCATTCATATGATGTGTTTTTGCCCATTCACAGCTGTTCCCACTTCCATGTTGATTCTTGTCTGTCTTGCATCTGCTGCTGCTATCATGCTTTCAATGCATTACATGAGCATTTTAGTTGTTGATCTGATTACAGCTTTCTTGTAAATTACACGGTTAGTTTTTTGCTTTAAAATGTACCATCTGAATTTTCTGCCTTATACTTTTGTCTATAAAAAAAAAAAAAACATACATATAGAGCTACATATAGATTCCTGTACCTGTTTTTGTGGTGCTCTTATTCTTAGTTAATTATGCTACAGTACTGTATAAAAACACAACAACTCTTTTTAACCCCATTTACATTTTAAATTTTTTAATCTTCCGGAACGATCTTCTTCTGGGTGACATTGTAGAATGGGAGTACATATATCATTTCACTTTTAAATTATATAATATATTTAGCCCTATATCAAACCCAAAATAAACAGAAAAAACAATAATGGTTTGGTATTTTATGAAAAGGCAAATTTAGACATTAATCATAAAGTAAAATTACTTTATTTGTAATAATAATTAAGCTTAAGTCTGTGGGCTTCAGTGATGGTCAAGAGGCAATTAATACACATGGAGCAAAATGTAAAACTCTGGCTTGTGCAACCTTAACGGCTGGGGTTGGTTCCCTGACCGGGGATCGAACCCGGGCCGCAGCGGTGAGAGCGCTGCATACTAACCACTAGACCACCAGGGAAAGCAGACATAGCTTATATAGATATTTACCTCAAAGCCATGACATCACAGTATTTATCTCATACTATACACTACACACTACCTGTAGAGCAGTTTAGCCGTGTTATCACGTGTTCAGACCTGCCTGATTTGTCTCAATTAGTTACTATACCCGTAAACTCTAATGATCTGGATAAAGTGTCTAACAACATACGCACTTCATTAGCACAGTAAAAAGAAGGTTTAAGAAAAGACAAATGCACCATGGTATAATAGTACCTTAAGGAACATTATGTTTTCCTCCTGTTCCTGTAGATGTCAGTAAAATACAAGTATTCTGTATACTCAGAGGAAAGCTTTGTAAACAGACCAACAACAACGTGGCCCACCAGCAATAACCGGATGAGGACTTTGCTGAGGTCATATCCTTTATACCACTGCTATGCTGACGACATTAAACTTGTCCTTTCCTCAGACACTCATGTTTCTGCATGGATCTCAGCATGTCTGGCAGACATCTCGTCATGGTAAACCGAGCTGCTGTACATCACTGTAAATGCATCCCCATGATCTTGTGATCTCCCTGGACAACTCTCATATCGCACCATCTGTCACTGCGTGTAACCATGTTGAAACCATGAACAACTAACTATCTTTCTTGCCCCACGTCTATGACATTAGGAGACTCTGGACATTTCTTTCCACAGAGGCCACTTATGTGCTTGCTGAACGCTTTGTCATTTCATGACTGGACGACTGCAACTCATTCTGGCAGATCTTTGCTGCATGACACCCGACCTCTGCAACTAATCCAGAATGCAGCTGCACAAGTTTTTTTTCAATCTACCCAAGTTCTCAATTTCAATGACAAACCCAATTTCATCCTGCACTGCATCAATTTTAAGTTCCCTCAGAGGGAACATGGTTGAAAATAAAATTATTCTTTCATCTATTACTGATTATATTAATGATATAACACAATATTATTACACACATTTTTTATTATTTGCATTTTTTTGCCGTGATTTGCTTTTGATCAGGACGAATCTGTTTGCACACTTTTAGCATGCATTGTTTAAAAAATTTCCCCATGAACAAGATGTGGATGTTTATTAATAAAAATTGCCTTCACTGCTGCCTCATTATGTGCAGTTGTTTTGGTTAATATGAACTGTCGGAGTACGGAGGCCAACTTTCAACTCACAAAGTCTGCTTTTCAAGTAGGGAAACATTTATATACAGTATATTAAGCTGTGTGTTTGGTATTATAGTGGTGGTGTACTCCTTTAGCACTGCCACTGTCTCTTTGCAAATGTACACACCAGCTTTTCTCTCTTAAGGACAAACATGTACATGCCATTCAACATTTAGCTAATGCTAATCAGGCTGCACTGATATTTGGTCAGGATCTTAAAGGATGCAAATTTTTGAGTTGTCATAGGCTTCCAGAAGAGGATGCATTAATATTCACTAAGAACGTGCTAACCGATTTTTGGAAATGAGCTTGCAGGTAACATTAGCTGATTGTCAAGTCAAGTCAAGTCAAGTCAAGTTTATTTGTATAGCGCTTTTCACAACAGACATTGTCTCAAAGCAGCTTTACAGAAAACAACAGTGAAGGTGAATGGTGTGCGTTTGTCCCTGATGAGCAGCCGTGGCGACAGTGGCAAGGAAAAACTTCCTTAGATGATATGAGGAAGAAACCTTGAGAGGAACCAGACTCAAAGGGGAACCCATCCTCATATGGGTGACATCAAAAGTTTGGTCATAAATCTTTCAACAATACAGAACAATTTGTGATCATCATAGATCCAGCATCAGCTTCTCCATGCCAGGGCCTTTAAACACTCGGCATCTACTTCTCCATGATCATCCATAGGTCCATAAAACATCACAGTAGGTACTGCAGGGTTTCAAGGCTTGGGCCCATCTAGAAAATTTGGAGCGCTGAGCTAATGTAACCTACTTACCCCACATCCACCACCAAAAAAAAAGAGCCCAAAGACTTTCAATATGATGTTTTTAATCAAGGTCTATGGTATGCCAAGGTTAGCATAAAAGAGCTCAACTGGTCTGCACAGAGCGCTGACCTTAAGACCTCTTGAGATCAGTTGGAATGCTGAATACAGTCCAAGCATCTTTGCCTGGCATCAGTGACCAGCTTCATTAATGCTCTTGTGGCAGAATGGGCATGACTCCCTACAGCCACATGTTAATATATATAGCTGTAGGCCTTCCAAGAAGTGTGGAGATTGTTATTGCAGCAAATTCGAGCCAGTCATTGGAATGCGATGTTTAGCATGCACATACCTTGTGGAGCCGTCACAAAAGCGCATTATCTTTCTGCATGATCTCTATTTCGTTCATTGCAGTTGACCAACAAGTGTCTGGATTCCCCCCCAAACATTTATGGCATACATTTATTTTGATGAGTCTTTGCAAGATTGGGTGACTTATTTTTCAACAAGGCAATGCATTTCAGCATAAAACAAAAATTACACATTGTTTTCTGGTGTAAAGACTCTACAGATTGTACTGTTAATGACATCCAAGCCTAATCAATGCAAATAAAATAGTAAACTATTTTCTTATTTTCTGACTCTGTGAGCTGCACAAGCAATTTATTTATTTTTTTTACTAAAATTATGTTATTGTTAATATATAAAATTTTTGTTTTGATCATATAAAACACGCAAAAAACATATCAATTGAATTTATAATCAATTGAATATTATAGCTAAATATAGCCCAAATGTGTCCCATACAGGGCCCTCGAATAAACAAAATGGGCAACCTAACTGGGGCCCACAACCCTGACTAAGCTGGGGCCCACATTCAGCCCATCAAAGTGCCCACTCTGACCCCATGCCCATGTGATGCCCATATAACCCAGATAAAACCCATGTGGGGCCCAAATAGACATGTTGGCTGGGTGGCGACTGTGATGAAGGAAAAACTCTCTGAGATGGTATAAGGAAGAAACCTTAAGAGGAACCAGACTCAAGAGGAACCCGTGCTCATTTGGGTTGCACCGAATGTCCATTTATTAAAGATATGTTGTTTAGTACTATGTTGCGGGGGGCAGTGATGGTGATCAGAAGCAAACTGTAGTCCTGAGTCAGTGTAGCAGACTGATGACATTAACTACAGTCCAAATTCATCCTCAAAGCTCCCGTTCTTACTCCAAAATCTCCAGCATTTTTAAATGAATGCATCACATCATTTAAATTAATTCATTACACATTTATTATTATATCTTATATATATATATATATATATATATATATATATATATATATATATATATATATATGTATATATATATATATATATATATATATATATATATATATATATATATATATATATATATTTTATACAGTTTATTCGAGGGCCCTTTGATGGGCTGAATATATATATATATATATATATATATATATATATATATATATATATATATATATATATATATATATATATATATATATATATATATATATATTAGAGAGAGAAAGAGAGAGAGAGAGAGAAGTAAAATAATGTGTAGTAAAAAATAAATTAATAGCATCTGAGTAGACATACTGTATGAGAACAAAATGAAACAGCAGTAAAAATATAATGACAAAATAGTAAAAAAGACTTTATTTTTATAAAAAGACTTTATTATATACTTCATTAGAAGAATTGTGTATTGTGTAATAAATATGATCAGTAGATCAGCATATTACAGAGACAGAATTTATTCCTTGTTAGTAATAATACTCTGAGAAATACTGCAGCTTGACTATAATTTTTATGTTTTGGAGCAGTAAACCTGCGCGCACGCGCACACCGCCATCACGCTACTTCACACTTATTTACACTTTTCCTACTTCCGGGTTTGAGTGTTTGGATCAGTCACGTGATCAGGCGCTCGTCTGTTGCAGGAAGTGGAATGAAGATGGCGGTTTCTACGCGTCTGCTCACCGAATCCGTGTTAGGATGGTCTATTTTCACTCTTGTACTGTTGGTAAGAGAAGTTTTTATTTGGTTTAAATATTGTAGGAAGCATGTTCCTAGTGTATAAGTTGATCATGTGAGCAGGATACATGGTCCGCGTGTACAGGGCTGTATAGGGACACACTGGATGGTGGTGGTCTCAGATAACAAACAGACATGTGATTAAATAAATCTTGGTCATTAGTCGAGTAACTTTATAAAATAAATACAGCGAACATGCAAAGCAGTGCTACTAAGAGGGATCTTTACTAATGTCATTCTTTCTGAGATTTAAAGTAAAGGTTAGTAATAGTTTTAAATAAACTCTAAGTCTATTTATGTATACACACATATATCAATAAACACACACACACACACACACGCACACACACACATTATTTATATATATATATATATATATATATATATATATATATATATATATATATATATATATAAAATATAAAAACATAAATAATGCCATGATGAGAAATCAAAAACAGAGTTATAGAAATGTCTGTAATTTAAAAAAAGAAAGAAGGAAAATATTATATGTACTTAAGTATTCAGACCCTTTACTCAGCACTTGGTTAAAGCACCTTAATCAGCAATTACAGCTTTGAATCTTTTTGGTTATCGGCTGCTTTCAGTTTTCTCCACAGATCTTCAAGTCAGGGCTCTGCCTGGGCCACTCGAGGACATTGTCCCTAAGCCACTTCTGCAATTTCAGCACAGAAGCAATTTATTTTGTAGCCTTTCCCAGATCTGTGCCTTGCAACAATCCTGTCTGTGAGCTCTGCAGTTTCTTTGACCTCAGGGCTTAGTTTTACTCTGATACACAGTGTCAGGTGTGGGGTCTTCTATAGAGAGGTTTCTAAATCAAGTCCAATCAATAAACATTTTTCACAGGTAGACTCCTGTCAAGGTGTAGAAACATCTCAGGAAAACAATGAACAGAAATAGGAAGCACCTGAGCTCATTTTTAAATGCTGCTGTCTGAATACTTGAATACTTGATTTTAAAGAATTTACAGACATTTCTATGATTCTGTTTTGTCATTATTTTGTCATTGACTTGTTTTAATATTTTTCTTTGTGGTTATTTTAATTTCACAAGGGAAGCGCACCTGCAGAGCAAAGCAGATTTAGATATTTGTTTTTCGAAGGAAGTGGGAATTAATCTGAGCATGTCAGCAGGACATTTTATTAATAGCAATACAAGAGACCTTAAAAAATCGTATTGAGAATATGCATTACTGTTAATATTGAGAATATGTTAATAAGGATTTATTTTGCATTGCATGCATGCACTATTATATAGATTTTTTTAATATCTACATATATTTTACTAGGTTATCCTGGCTTTCTGTTGGATCTACATTCGAAACTACCAGAGTCGGCAGGAGAGTGAAGTCATCTCCACCATCACGGCCATATGCGCTCTGGCTATTGCGCTCATCACATCAGCTCTCCTCCCAGTGGATATTTTTCTAGTGTCATTCATGAAATATCAGAATGGCACATACAAGGTATGAACCGTATATTGGACATTTTTACAAATTGATCAAAATGAGCCATGAATTAAATTTTCTGTGAGTTAATGAATTGGGATGATGCATAAATTACAGCAATGTTTGATAAGTAGTGAGTTGGCGTTAAAAAGTTTCAAGACATTTACAAGAAAATACTTTATGTATTTAAGTTTGCATACCCTTACCTTCAAAATAGTCTCCTTGCACAGCAATACTGCTCTCCCAGCGTTCCTGCCACTTCTGGAATGTGTCCTGGAGTCTTCTTTTCAAAGCGTGTCATGAATCTCCTGCAATTCACGCCGCATTCTCGCAATGGTGTCAAAACGGCGACCTTTGAGCTGGATCTTCATGTTTGGGAAGAAGGGAAGTCCGCAGGAGGCAAATCTGGAGAGTAGGGTGGGCTGAGCTTATGTGGATTGTTCTCCGACGATCATCATGCACGAGTTGCTGAATGATTTAGTCTTCCTGACCTCTCGTTGTCTTCCAGCGATGGTCTTCTGCGTGCCACTTAAAACACCTCGATCGAAACGTTTGTTTTTTTAACTTCCTGTCCATGATAAAATCGCAGACGTGGTAACACACGTGTTCAGAATAGCACTAGTTATCGCCATTAGTCTCAACTTTTTACCACCTCGAATGAACCCTTATGAATATCTTTATCCTCGCAGTAGAAGTAAACATCTGACCTTTGATTGGGATTCCACAACATGCTGGAAAAGATCATTCAAGTTTTTATTTGTTTGGTGTAGAAATATAAGGTAACAGTTATCGCGTAATAGTTTTGGCTGTCTGTTCAAGTTAATTGAACAGGGTAAGGAGGCATTAGACAGAGAAGCCCGTAAGTGGTAAGATTAACACTTAAGCAGCTTTAAAGAGCTGCAGCTCAGGGGAGAGATGATGTTCTCAGATGAACTATAGTGCAGACACTCCACAGAGCTGGGATTTATGCAAGCATGGAGATGTAGAAGAAATGTGAAAATTCTTAGCTTTTTTTGACAGTTTAAGCCATAATAAGCTGTATTTGGAAGAAACTCAACATCACCATGAGGACACCATTCTAATGTCTCTTAAGTATAACATGGTGATGATGCCATGTCTGTAGATGCTTTTCATTAGTAAGGATTTGGAAACCTGAGAAAGATATTTGAGACACGACAGGATGTGTGGTTTTCAGCAGGACGATGAATCTATTACTGTTTTACACTTGGCCCCATCAAAACCCTAACCGTAATCTGACTGATAATCTGCAGAGAGACCTGAAAATGCTGTTTTTCAACTGTTTAAGCAGACAGAATGAGGAACTGCAGTCAGATCCAGATCCATAGAGACCTATTTCAGTAGAGTTTAGCTGTTAATTGCAGCCAAATGATTGTGTTCATCAGGGTCACTGCTCATTAATATTCAATTATCAAAGTTATTCTTACTAATAACTGAATCTAATTTCAGTGTTGATGGAAGCGGCCTGTTTGTATGTGAATGATTAGCTTGAAAATGGCAACAGTTATACTCAATAATGATTGCAGGCCTTTAGATCTCTCTATCTTTAAGACCAACATCCAAAAATCCCACAATTTATTTTACTGACAGTTCATAAACATGACAATACCATACGAGTTTATTAGAGGGACCGTGCATGTAGGACGTTTTGGGGACAAGGTGAGGGAGGCGAGATTGAGATGGTTTGGACATATGCAGAAGAGGGACATGGGGTATATCAGTAGGAGAATGCTGAAGATGGAGCCACCAGGAAGGAGGAAAAGAGGAAGACCAAGAAGGAGGTTTATGGATGTGGTGAGGGAAGACATGCGGGTAGTTGGTTTGATGTACAGATGTAGAGGACAGGGGGTATGGAGACAGATGATCCACTGTGGCGACCCCTAATGGGAGAAGCTGAAAGAAGAAGAAGACCATTATTTAGTATATAACTTTGCGTTTTCTGAGTTTGAGTCTAAAATTTTCTGTTCTTCGATTAGCGTTTTATACCACAGTGACAAGAATAGTTTTGTTGTTTAATTTCACCTCACTGTCAGAGGTTTTATACTGTGATCACGGGAAACAAATGATAATTACAAATATAAAGCATTGAGGCTAAAAATGTTTTGTGTCTGTTATTGCGAAAGCGGCCTCTAGAGGCGAATCACCGATGCCACATGCTGTCCGTGTATACACGAGACTGTACGCTGCACGGAGAGCGCTATATTATATTTATTATTTATAATTTATTAATATTATAATTATTAATTAATATATCATATTTATTAAATTTTCATGTTTCAGTTGTTTTTATTTTTGACTTTTGTAATAAAGTTCAGTACTATTTTACATGAATGTTATGTTTTTTTTTTTGTTTTTTTTTATCCATTTTAAAAACTACCAGTTGATTAATCAGTTATCGGCAAGTACGATCCATTCTAGCTATCGGGATACACTATCAGCCAACCTCTACTCTTAACTCGACTATTAAAATGACTTGAGAAACTTTGGCAGACAACAGAGTAACGTCTGAGCTACTTAAAGAAAAGTAACTCAGACGTTACTCTGTTGTCTGCCAAAGTTTCTCAAGTCATTTTACCAGTCGAGTTCATCATTTCCAGCCGGATGCATTGTTCAGGCAGATTCTGTACTCATGGTTTGAATAGTCGATAGTCTGCTCATATTAAATTCTAGTTTTATGTTCTGTCATGAAATTCAGAACCGGTAAGTACCTGAGAGAAATGTGAATGTGTTCGCTTGGTGATTGACATAAAAACAAAGCCGAGCTATATTGCACCACCTAGTGAATAAACTGTGACACTTCTTCACCTGGCTACGTGCACACCTGATTCTTAATGAACTCATTCTTTTCTGGTTGATCAATTTCAGGACTGGGCAACAAATAATGAAACCAGGAGGCAAATTGAAGACACAGTCTTATATGGATATTACAGTAAGTAGGTTTTACCAACACACACTCTTAACTAATGCAATTAGAACTGAAATTTAGTAATCGTCCATTAAATTATTATGTTTTTTTTTTTACATTTTGAATTAAATTCCACGATTTAATTCTGTCATTTGAGCCATTTGAACTCTGGTTTTTCATGATTTATGAATCTGTGCACCTGCTTTAATGGTACATTCCTAAAAGAGCATGAATTGCAAACTGAAGTGAGATGAAATAATGACATTTGGCACAAATATTTACAATACAAAAACTTTGATAAGAATAAAACTTTAGAGCATTTTATTTACGCTACCAGGCACCAGAATCAGGAGATTTGACCTGGTATTGTCAGATACTCTAAAAAATATAATGATTATAGGTGTGCTGTGTCTAAAAATAATGGATGGGGTGGAAGTTTACGTACCGAGCTGCAAACTGTGCACCAAATAATACAGAAAACTGAATCCGATACAATAAGTGGTGTCTTGATCCAATGCAGCAAAAATATTTACTGACTGATTATTTCTTTCGTTTTCCTTTTCTTAGATGATTAAAACCGTTGTCGAAGTGCAATGTATAATAATATCAACTTAATAATGGCATAATGTTCCTCTGATCCATTCAGACGCTGATCATTGGCGGCATGTAACAAAACAACGGCTGTGCATTTTAATGTAACTGAGGGTAATATAGTGAAGTAGTTCAGTTGTCTGGTCAGGAATTCTCAGGTTATGGCTGTTGAAATAAAAAAATGACACTTTTTTTTTATCTTTGCAACAGAATTAACACCTTTCCGATGTGTTGTTTCTTAACTAGTCCAATCTTCTGTTAAAAATCCCTGCCGATCCTGCTAGTGTGAATTTAGGAGGCGTGTCTGAAGCGCATTCAGCTGCTTACGCTGTGAAAAAAACCCCTGTGACCTGTCAAAGCTTGGACTTGCACTGTAAAACCTCTGAAGGTGGAGGTTGTGCCTCCGTGGATTGCACGTGTTTATCCAGGATATTGGACAGATGCTCGATCCTCAAACTGTTCCTACACAATCTTTCCAGTGTTGCAGGGAGGGGTCTCATGCTGGACGATGCCACTGCCATTAGAGTTTGCTGTTGCCATGAAGGGGTGTAACTTGGTTTGTAAATGTTTAGGTAGGTGTACAAAAGTAACATCCACGTGAATGCCAGGATGCTGGGATGGTTTTCCAGCAGAACCTCTCAGCGGCTATACAGCTCCATACTCAGCAAGCTGTGATGCACCGTGTGTTCTGACACCTTTCTACCAGCGCCAGCATGAACCAATTTGCGCTTCAGTAGCTTCTGTGTGCGCTCACCACGTATCTGTGAGCCTGTGACTGGTCCCGGATCACTGGTTGTCCTTTCTTGGACCACTTTTAGTGGGTAGTAAGCAATGAATTGAGGACTTGAGGATTTAGTGATGCAGTGACCCAGTCATCACAATTTACCATATTGTATTGCTTTTCACACCCATTTTCCCTGAATTCAACCTGTCAACTTCAAGAATCGACTCATCACTCGATGTGGAATATATCATCCCGCCCTTGACAGATGTGATGATAATAAGATTATCAGAGACAAGGTTTAAATATCTTTTACACCAATTTGTACTGATGAGTCGTCAGCTATATGGAAATTTTAATTGAAATCATTTCATTCAGTAAATTTGAAGGAATACATTTATTATATTTATTAGATAGTTTGAAACACGGCCTAATACAGTAACAACTCTCCAAAATGTTGGCAAAACTGTGGCTATAATGAAGCAAATCATTAGCATATGTTCTGGGAATGTGTACATATTCAGGAGAAAGAACTAGAGGAGGCTTTTGAGAATATTTGTAGAACAGATTTGCAGATTTTGGCTGCGTATGTCCAGATGTATATCAGTAGATAATAAACACCTGATGGTTGTGCTTTTGGCAGTCAGTAAGAAAGCAATCACATGTAAATAAATAAGAAAAGAGAAATCATCTTTTAATAACTGGATACATATCACCATAGAGATTTTGATGGAAAAGATGACTATTTTTGTTCATTTAAAGAAGGATGTGTTTGTGGGAAAATGGAGGAAATGGGTTGAAGGTTATGTGAATATAAATCTACTCTGTTTAATATCTATGTACTTAATGAAAGTCATTGAGGTTATTTTGGATGGAATTGAATCAGGACACATCTTCATTTACAGTGCAACCCCCCAGTTAGGTTCTGCGGCCCCTCGGGGAGAAAAGAAAAAACAACTAGAGGCTTTTGACTCTACTTTTGATGTTCCTTTTTCAAGGGGAATTGTTCATGTACTGTACTGTAAACTCAACAGAAATTGTGAATTACTTTTCATAAAAGTTTTAATAAAAACTATCAAGGTCGCGAGTATCAAGGTTCCAATGAAACTCTTTATATTAAATCAGATGCGCTCCCACTGAATCGGGCCGCACCACATCATAAATATGGATGAGGGTCCTCTGACGTTTGATCTGCCGCTCACTCGGACTGTCTACAGGAAATGCGAATCATTCGTCACGCTGAAAACAAGCGGGCATGAAAACACACT
This sequence comes from Silurus aristotelis, assembly GCF_946808225.1. NCBI lineage: Eukaryota > Metazoa > Chordata > Actinopteri > Siluriformes > Siluridae > Silurus > Silurus aristotelis. The sequence continues at coordinate 4,933,520 of NC_139600.1, read as the reverse complement.
TCACCTGTGTTCTGAGCTGCACGGCATCGGGAGAAAAGCTTCATCGATGCTGATTTTTAAACGCACGACGATGCCAAAAGATAAACTCTCGAGAGAAATAGTTGTGAAAGGAAGGAGGAAGACAGTGAACAAAGACTTTCTTGGTAGGCTGCTGTTTAGATACAAGCCGTTGTAGCGTGTTGAGTCTGGGTGAAGGGAGAGCTCGCTAACTCCAGTTACAGAAATCATATAAGCACAGACAGGTTTCCAAAACTCATGCTTTTTTATTTTTCTTGGCAACAGCGTTACGGGTTAGTCAAAGAAACTTAGAAATGAGCATCAGAAAATAATGACATATTCCTCGGTCTTGCACACATGCAGTAATACCGGAAAAATGTGGCGGCAGCCTATTCCCAAAATGCCGCTCTGCTCTTAAAGGAGCCACAACATATTTCACCCGTTACACCGTGTAACAGACACTGTCTTTCGTTAAAGCCTGTGTAAAGTTCATTAGTTTCAGTGTAGACACCTGTGGCTTATAGACATGTGCAGCTTATTAATGTTTACAATAAACATCTTTGTCAAATTCAGTGGGTGCGGCTTATACAGTGAGGAAAATAAGTATTTGAACACCCTGCTATTTTGCAAGTTCTCCCATTTAAAAATCATGGAGGGGTCTGAAATTGTCATTGTAGGTGCATGTCCACTGTGAGAGACATAATCTAAAAAAAAAAAATCCAGAAATCAAAATGTATGATTTTTTAACTATTCGACCCATCTTCAATGCTCTAACTGAGGGAAGGAGGTTGTTCCCCAAAATCTCGCAATACATGGCCCTGGTCATCCTCTCCTTAATACAGTGCAGTCGCCCTGTCCCATGTGCAGAAAAACACCCCCAAAGCATGATGCTACCACCCCCATGCTTCACAGTAGGGATGGTGTTCTTGGGATGGTACTCATCATTCTTTTTCCTCCAAACACGTTTAGTGGAATTATGACCCAAAAGTTCTATTTTGGTCTCATCTGACCACATGACTTTCTCTCATGACTCCTCTGGATCATCCAAATGGTCATTGGCAAACTTAAGACGTGCCCCAGTCCGAGGGAGATTGACAGTCATGTTTAGCTTCTTCCATTTTCTAATGATTGTTGAACAGTGGACCTTTTTTCACCAAGCTGCTTGGCAATTTCCCCGTAGCCCTTTCCAGCCTTGTGGAGGTGTACAATTTTGTCTCTGGTGTCTTTGGACAGCTCTTTGGTCTTGGCCATGTTGGTAGTTGGATTCTTACTGATTGTATGGGGTGGACAGGTGTCTTTATGCAGCTAACGACCTCAAACAGGTGCATCTAATTTAGGATAATAAATATAGTGGAGGTGGACATTTTAAAGGCAGACTAACAGGTCTTCGAGGGTCAGAATTCTAGCTGATAGACAGGTGTTCAAATACTTATTTGCAGCTGTATCATACAAATAAATAGTTTAAAAATCATATATTGTGATTTCTGGATTTATTTTTTTAGATTATGTCTCTCACAGGGGACATGCACCTACATGTTTAAATAATTATTTTCCTCACTGTATATGGGTGCGCTTAATAGGCTGGAAATTACGGTAGTTATTTATAACCCCCCTCCCCCCTTTTATGCTAAAAAAAAAAAGTTAGTTTGCAACAAATTTATAGTATAATTTGTACTTGAAATCAGTTGTGGACAGTTACAAAGTAAATTTGTTACTGTACTTAAGTATCTTTTCAACTTCAACTTCAACTTCAACTACATGGTTTGTGTATTTCGTCCAACACTGGTTATAACACATGGGTCATTGTACGTCATTATATGCAATTTGAAATATGCTATATGATCGTTCTTCAATGAATGCTTAAACTAAAAAAAAAATTACACGTTATATCAGTGGTATTTGATAATAAATAATATTAACACTATTGGTATACTTGGTGCTAAGGTAATAAATGGGTGTCTGTTTAATTTAATACAGAATGTTGATCAAAATGTGTGTGTTACTGCCCAGTCTGTTGTTTGTGGATTATCTGATATGTGTATTTTGTTTTCATTTTCATTTCCATTTATGGCATTTGGCAGAAGCTCTCCAGAGTGACTTCCAAGTGAGCTGTTAAAGTATAAGGGCCATGCTTAAGGCCACCAGCAGAGGGCAGCTTGGTGGTGCTGGGGTTAAAACTTAAAATCCAGAGAGCAGTGCCTTCACCACTGATCTACCACCTCCCCCCATGGGTCGTGAATAGTGAATTAGCTACCGTTGTCTGATTAGTTTGCTGTCACCAATTTGTGTGAAGATTCAATTCTTCTTATGGTTGAAGTGTGATGATGTAACTGAGGTGATCGAATATATTTGCATTTTAAAGCAAATCCATGCAAATAGCTCCTTCTCCCGCCTGTAGGTGGAGATCATGCTACATTCATGCAGCTCCAGCTCCAAGTAACTCGGACGCTTTCATGGGGATTTATTCAAAATGTGAGATCTGATAGATATTGATGTTCATGTTCAACGCTGTGAACACAGCTGTTGGGATTATTATATTACAGGATTGCTTTTTAGTGTATTGAGCATTTTTGTCTATTAGTCCTAATTTTTTTAAAATAATAATCCTAATCAGAATATGACTTCACTTGCTGATGTGTAACGCAGTTGAATGTGTTATTAGTTTTGTGCCTTTGAAATGTTAAGGGCTGCACATTTAGTGTATTATATACTATAGGATGAGAAATGTTCTGGTTTACAGATGAAAGAAACGATGGCACACAAAACCCCCCCATTTTCTCTGTCACTCTTCTCTGGCTCTGTTCGGAGCAAAATAGAAGACTCAGATGTAGAGCCACTCTCACCTGGTGTTTTCATGCGTCTCTAACACATATTTAATGGCCACTTCTCAAGGATCAGAATGTTCAAATTTGCTAAAAGAAACCTGATGTCACTTTAAATCCAGATAAAAAAAAAAATAGATAAAAACCCAAAATCTTTCCATGTACCGTAATTTCCAGACTATTAAACGCACCCAAATATAAGCCGCACCCACTGAATTTCACAAATATTTTTATTTTGAACATAACCTGTCTATAAGCCGCACGTGTCTACACTGAAACCAATTAACTTTACACAGGCTTTAATGAAAGACAGTGTCTGTTACATGACTTGTATCTAAACAGCAGCCTACCAAGAAAGTCATTGTTCACTGTCTTCCTCCTTCCTTTCACAACTATTTCTCTCGGGAGTTTATCTTTTAGCATCGGCGTGCGTTTAAAAATCACCATCGGTGAAGCTTTTCTCCCGATGCCGTGCAGCTCAGAACACAGGTGAAGTGTGTGTTTTCATGCCCGGTTGTTTTCAGCGTGACGAATGATTCACATTTCCTGTAGACAGTTCGAGTGAGCGGCAGGTCAAACGTCAGAGGAACCTCATCTATATTTATGATGTGGTGCGGCCCGATTCAGTGGGAGCGCATCTGATTTAATATAAAGAGTCTCATTGGTTCACCTGAACTCATTCAGCAATTTCATTGGTCTAATGTTATGGGGCTCAGTTTTTTGGCTTGAAGTTTGTGAAACCAGGAAAAACCCAGGAAAAATCCATGAATTAGCCGCTTCATTGTTTAAGCCGCGGGGTTCAAAATGTGGGAAAAATGTAGCGGCTTATAGTCCGGAAAATACGATAATTGCAAAGTGCTTCCTCATGTATTGTCATAATAAACTGAGGGAGATTAAACCTATATTTATAGAACTTGTGCTTCTAATCAGACAAATGAATGTAGAGAAATGTGGGGAAAAATAGAAATATAATGGTGCACACATTAGTTTAGTCAATGCTGTGGTGAGGGTTTTGACCTGCACTCAAAATGAATGAAACTGTCCCCAATGCACAGGACTATAAACTCAAATATATTATAAGATTCAATTCAGTTTAAGTTTATTTCTATTGCGCGTTTCCCAATAGACATTGTTTCAAAGCAGCTTTACAGAATGTAAGAATTCTAGAACAACTTTCACTTATATTTAAATTGATGTGTTACTCAATGAAAAAGTCTTATAGGGAAGAAACCTTAAGGGGAACCAGACTAAAAGGGGAACCCATCCTCATTTGGGTATAATCACACCAAGAGTATGATTAAATCATTAACGCATTACAAACACTGGAGAGTAAAAAATATCAGGAGTATTGGAGTGCGTGAGTATGACAAAGGTCCTTTAGAGTTGTGGAACCAGAAGGTTTTGAGAAACTAAATATCAAATTAGCTTAACCTCTGAAAATGCACTTAACCCAATTCCAACTTGTATTTATCACTAGATCACCAGTTCATTAGTTAGTATTAGGTCTGGGTGGGACCTCTGTCTCTCTCGCTCTTTGTCTTCTTTCTCCTTTTGATTTTCTCTCTTCAAAAGGCCATTGGCATGAGTGGAAGCTTGCACAGATATTTATAAGGTGACAGTAAGCGTCCAATAATTCTTGGCGATCAGACCTCTAATCACTTGAAAGCCTTGCAGTTTGTAGTATTTTGCTTCTGTCTAAACTCTACTGCATTTCCCAGCAGTAGATCATAAAAGCTTAGAGCAACAAGGTAAAAAAAAAACATCGTAACCCCGTAAATAAATCATCGGCTTTCAGTGCCCATTCTTATACCATTCTTATTCCTTTTTGCAGATTGCTGATAGGGGAGGATGCAGTTACCTTGATAAGGCATAAACGCATTGTCAGCATAAAGGCATTTTTGCCTCTCTTCCTCTGTGCCTACCTGAAATGGTGGTGCTGGCAACCAGAGGTCAAAATCCCAGTATGTTTATAATGGAATAGCCAGAATAGAATAGCCTTTATTTGTCACATATACATTACAGCACAGTGAAATGTTGTGCTTCGCATATCCCAGCTTGCTTGGAAGCTGGGGTCAGAGCGCAGGGTCGGCCATGATACAGCGCCCCTGGAGCACACAGAGGGTTAAGGGCCTTGCTCAAGGGCCCAAGAGTGGCAGCTTGGCAATACCGGGGCTTGAACCCCCGACCTTCCAATCAGTAATCCAGCGCCTTAACCACTGGAGCCACCACTCCCCCCAGTGAACTGAAATTGAACTTTATTTTACAGGCCATGTAAACTATACTGAAGGTTCTAGTTGCATGTTTTTGGGATTGTCTCACTATTGGCTACTACTTCTGTTGATTGCTGTTTGTATGTATTGCGACCCCGATTCCAAAAACATTGGGACACTGGGTAGCATGTAAATGAAAAACAGAATCTCAAAAACCCATATTTTATTCACAATAAACCATAGAAAACATTTTAAATGTTTAAACATTATGTTATGTTTTGATGGCTGCAACACGGCTTCAAAAAGTTAGGACCGGCCTACAAACATCTGGAAAATGAACCTGTTAATAAAAATATACAGTTGGAGAAACATTTTGCAGCTATTTAGGTTAATTACATTCCATAATATCATCAAAACTTTTGAAGAATCTGTGGAAATCTCTTTTCACAAGGGACAAGGATGAAAATGAATATTGGATGCCAGTGATCTTTGACTCCTCAGACAAAAAATACTTATTATAATCCAGTATTATTCTTGCTGACAAATTAAAAATGAAGGACTTTTTCATTTTTGTAGCTGCATTTCTTATCAAATGGCTGAGCAAAGAATCGTGTTATGTCCGAGTTCAAGATTCGATGTTTGGATTTGTCGCAAACATACTGTAGTTATATAAAGAATACAACTTGCATTGAAATCGGTTACTCTGAAAGTTGTGCATTGAATAAAAGGAACTGTAAATGTTAAATAAAAATGAATTAAATGAGAAACTATATTATACAGTGATTAAGTAGAATAGAATGGCCTTTATTTGTCACATATACATTACAGCACAGTGAAATTATCTTTGCATATCCCAGCTTGCTCGGAAGTTGGGGTCAAAGCGCAGGATCTGCTGTGATATGGTGCCTTCTGGAGCACAGAGGGTTAAGGGCCTTCTTCATGGCCCAATAGTGGCAGCTCGGCAATACCGATGCTTGAACAGTAATCCAGCACCTCAACCACTGAGCTACACAGTGCAATTATTTTTACATTTGTAAAGGGAAGGTAGAAATTGTAAGGAATGGAATGAAGTGTGACTAACAAAACCAAAATCAGTAACAGTATCCATATAAGCTGCTGTGTGCAAATGCAGAATGACATGAGTATGATTTGTAAAAGAAAACTGAGCATAGCGAGCTTGGGAAAAGGAGCTCGTCTCAGATTTGGCCATCAGACAGTGGCGGACCTTGTTTATCTTAACATCCCTGTTTCTGCATCCACTGGTGTTATATATCCTGCAGAGAGGGTTGAGGGGACCCTGAGATGCGCTCTGAAGGACTTTACAGTCCTGTTCGGAGCGACTGCTGTACCATACTGAGATGAGTCAGAATGCTGTCTCTAGCCCCAGTACAGACGTTTTTTAGGATTTCTGGTTCAAGTTGGGCAGGTTTGTAATGGAAATGTATCTTAATGTATATTTGATATTTGATCAAATATCTGATAGCTAAACCTAGTGTTTAAAATTAAAAAATGAATGTTAAGGATCCATTCAAAATATTTTGAAATAAAACATAAAAATCACTTTTTAACCAGGTCGTCTGCAAATTCACGAATGTGTCAAGCTGTTTTCTGAGCTCCTTTAGGCTTTGTACATTCAGTTCTTCTTCTGTATAAAACCTACAAACACTGAAGTCTGTCTATTTTTGGACAGTGAAACAATTTCCAGATTGTTAGCTCTGTGTGTCACCAAAATCGCATTAAAATGAAACGATTGAATAATTGCAAACCTTTCGGCTTTAATTCAAAGAGCTGAATAAAAGAAATATCATGATATAAACAAATGTAATTTGAATGTGAATATAATCATAAATGCCAATAATTTTTTATATTTGTGTGTCTCCATACTGCCCGATTGTCCGTCCTGACCTTTTCACCACTGTCTGGGGTCAAAATGTACACAGAATGAGAGAAACTCCACTTTCGAATCATGAACAGCAGCTACGCTAATTCCTCTCCACTGCTTCTCTTTCTCTCCCCATCCCGAGGCATCCTGAGGTTTGGCCAGCTCCAGTCACGTCCCACCTCGTGAAGATTATGGACCTATGGATGATCATGGAGAAGTAGATGCCGAGTGTTTAAAGGCCCTGGCATGGAGAAGCTGATGCTGGATCTATGATGATCACAAATTGTTCTGTATTGTTGAAAGATTTATGACCAAACTCTTGATGTCACCCATATGAGGATGGGTTCCCCTTTGAGTCTGGTTCCTCTCAAGGTTTCTTCCTCATATCATCTAAGGGAGTTTTTCCTTGCCACTGTCGCCACGGCTTGCTCATCAGGGACAAACGCACACCATTCACCTTCACTGTTGTTTTCTGTAAAGCTGCTTTGAGACAATGTCTGTTGTGAAAAGCGCTATACAAATAAACTTGACTTGACTTTCGAATGTCTTTGCCTAATCCTGTAGCTCTGCTTTCCTGTGACTGACTGTGCAACAATTGTAGCACATCTGTGAATGAGCAGCTTGTTAAGTTTGGGTGCTTGGTTTCTAAAAATACTTCTTCTTGCAGCTTCAGTTATTCTTCTGCTTCCTTTTCTTCTTCTACTTCTTGTTTTTCTTCCTTTTTTAAGCCAGAGAGCCAAAACTCTAAACACTTGACCTCAAGCTTTTAAGCTCCATAATGAATTGGGTAAAATAAAGAACATATTTAGAGATATTCATCCACTACCATTGTAAAGATTAATTCCGAGTTAATTTAGTCTTGCTGTCAGCTTGAACTACCGTATTTTCTGGACTATAAGCCGCTACTTTTTTCCCACGCTTTGAACCCCGCGGCTTAAACAACAAAGCGGCTAATGTATAGATTTTTCCTGGGAAAAGCTTCACCAATGGTGAATTTTAAACGCACGACGATGCCAAAAGATAAACTCTTAAGAGAAATAGTTGTGAAAGGAAGGAGGAAGACAGTGAATAATGACTTTCTTGGTCGGCTACTGTTCAGATACAAGCCATTGTAACGCGTTGAGTGTGTGTCATGGGAGAGCTCACTACCTCCAGTTGCAACAGAAATCATATAAGCACAGACAGAAAACTCGCCCTTTTTTATTTTTCTTGGCAACAGCGTTACGGGTTAGTCAAAGAAACTTAGAAATGAGCATCAGAAAATTAATAAGGACATATTCCTCGGTCTTGCACACATGCAGTAATAGCGGAAAAATGCGGCGGCAGCCTATTCCCAAAATGCCGCTCTGCTCTTAAAGGAGCCACAACATATTTCACCCGTTACACTGTGTAACCGACACTGTCTTTCATTAAAGCCTGTGTAAAGTTCATTAGTTTTAATGTAGACACCTGTGGCTTATAAACAGGTGAAGCTTTTTTATGTTCAAAATTAAAATCTTTGTAAAATTCAGTGGGTGCGGTTTATATAAGGGTGCGCTTAATAGTCCGGAAATTACGGTAGTCTGTCCATTCTTCTCTCAACTCCGCAGTATGGCATTTCTGTCCACACATCTGGTTTTAATTTTTTATACCCCTAAACAGCCATAATTTTTCATTTGTGTAAATTCTTTAGATGTTTTGTGTGTGAAGATTATAGTAAATATAACCCATTTGGCACCAACAACCGTGCTGCTGTCATACTCACAGAGGTCACTTTCTTTTTCCTCATTCTGATCTTTGATCATTAGAACTGAAGCTCTTGCCTTGCAGCTAATGGTATGAGTGGCAGCTTGGTGATAGTGGGGCTCGAACCCCCAACCTTCCCATCAGTAACAAAGAGTCTAAATCACGGAGTTACTGTGTTGCGTTTTGCTGGGTAACTGCTGAAAGCTCAGGTGTTTGTAAAAAGCAGCTCTTGGTATTTAGTCAATGGATGGCAATTGAATGGAAATTAAACGGTGGGCCGCACCTACTGGATATTAAAATAACACTTTAAGCAACAAATGAAATAGCATGTAGAATACAAGTTCCTTTATTTTATTTGGTTTTGATTTTCAAACTGTGCTTCTGAATTTGTGTAGCCGGGCTTCTCTTGGTAATTGACATCTTTCCTTTTTATTGAGCTATTTATTGACTTACATTTTTTTTCCAGCATCTGCACATAAGATTTATTTGATTAAATTAACTGCTGTTATTCAATATACCAGCCCATTAGAGGATCCACTTTCCTGTTAGTTAATTTCATACAGTAAAAAGATTCATGTAGAGCTTTTACAGAATTCATGACAAAACCGTAGTAATTTATAACCTAGAGTTTTTTTTTTTAAAGCTTTTTTTCTTTTATATATTGAAAGTGAAATTTGATTAGTTCAGTGGTTAATGCTTTTGATGATGGATGGATGGATGGATGGATAATTGGATGGATAGATGGATGGATAGATAATTGGATGGATAATTGGATGGATGGATGGATGGATAATTGGATGGATGGATGGATAATTGGATGGATGGATGGATGGATAATTGGATGGATGGATGGATGGATGGACGGATAATTGTATGTATGGATGGATGGATAAATGGATGGATGGATAATTAGTGGGATGGATGGATGGATGGATAATTGGATAGATGGATGGATGGATAATTGGATAGATGGATGGATGGATAATTGGATGGATGGATGGATGGATAATTGGATGGATGGATGGATGGATGGATAAATAATTGGATGGATGGATAATTGGATGGATGGATGGATGGATGGATGTCATTGCATAGTACAGGTACACAGCAACAAAATGCAGTCTACCAGAAGTGCAAATTGACAAATGCAGATAAATATGCAATTATATGTTCAGCATGCAAATGTACAGAGAAAATAAATATAAAGGCTCTGACAGTGAAAATGTGCATGCGCTATTGAGAAAGTACAACAAATAAGTATAAAGGCTCTGTGCAGTGGAAAAACGTGTGGGAGCGGGTGTATACACAGTGAATATACAGATATATAGATATGAGGATAATCTGGGATATACAATTAATTATATACAGGATAATTGAAGAGATTGATTGAATAATAATTTCACTCTGATTGGAGGAGCAAAAAGCAGACATTCTCTCACCGGAATGTTACATTGGATAAAGGTTTTGTATGTGAATGAATCCTTTGGAAATATGATTTGATAAAATATATAATGTTAGTAGAAAATAAATGCCTTTGGAGTGGGTGTTTCTACCTCTGCAGGGAATCTCATGTCAAAGACAAGTTTTACAATCAGCCCTTTTTTTTTAGCGTGCAAATAAATACAGCATTTTAATTCGGCAAATGATTGAGTTTAACACCTTACATATGCACGTCTGTATAAATACTGCAGTCTTTGTGAACCTTCCAGGCTAATCGCTTTAGGTCCAGGATGACCGCTGGTGTTCGGATTTTGTGCCTATTTTTGTTCTGACTATGGATGAGTGACTTGGAATTAATTAATTAATTTATTTTTTTACAGCTCTGTACTCCATCATCCTCTTCTGTGTCTTCTTCTGGATTCCCTTTGTTTACTTCTACTATGAAGAGAAAAATGATGACGACGCCAACAAGTGCTCGGTGGGATTACGATATTAAACAAAAGAAAAGTTTTTTTTTGCTGTGGTATTTTATTAAAGAAAAATGTACATGATCCTCTATCAGAACACTAGTAAATGACAGAACGACAGAAAACCAGAACGTTTTATTTTCTCCTTTATGACAAATGAAAATCCAAAATAAATCAGTGTTAATTTGCATGTATATACTGTTCCTATTTATGCAGTTTTTCTAAAGCTAGTGCTCAGAACCCACACGTAGAACTGAGTATCGAGTAAAGATCCTTTAAAATGTATGAACATTACGTAATGTTTAGTGCCAGACAGCAAACCTTTAATTCTTCTAGAAAGGGATTTATTATTGGTCAGGCTTCAGTTCTGCATATCTTGTGCTTTGTCACCATGAGTTTGTAATGTATGATTTAATTCTGAACTGGTCTCACTGGGTCTATCAAATAAACATTAAGTGGCCTAATGGAATGATGTTAGTATGGACAAAGCCTTTTTTAATTTATTTATTTTAATTAAATTTAAAAAATTTTGTGGCAGGTTTGCCAAAAATGGGGTGGAGTGGTAGCTCAGTGGTTAAGGTGTTGGGTTACTGATCAGAAGGGACATGCGGTATATTGGTAGGAGAATGCTGAGGATGGAGCCACCAGGAAGGAGGAAAAAAGGAAGGCCAAGGAGGAGGTTTATGGATGTGGTGAGGAAAGACATGCAGGTAGTTGGGTTGAAAGAGGCAGATGTAGAGAACAGGGGGGGTTATGGAGACTGATGATCTGCTGTGGCGCCCCCTAATGGGAGAAGCCGAAAGAAGAAGTAGAAGAAGTAGAAGAAGGTTTGCCAATAATGGATCTAGTTATAACACAACAGTTTGAACTTTTAAAGTATTTTTACACACCATTACCTGTGCATTTTTTAAGTTACCTTACATTTAAGCAAATTTTAACCAGAGTCAAGGCAGGCTGCACTATATCCTCCATCTAATATTTCTACTTTTGAGTTCTGACCTCAACTGTATTGAACACCATTGGAATGAATGTGAACCCTGACCAAACTGAACCCATGGCCTCCACACCACACCTATATCACTACCTGACTTTACTAACACCCTTGTGGCTGAATAAAAAATTTAGTTAAACCTAGTCCAAAATCTGGTAATATCAGGTTGAAAGTTGTGCAGATGCTGATATTCTGCTCACGATTGTTGTAAACTAGTGATTATTTGGGATACTGTAGACACTGCCAGCTCAGACGGATCTCTGTCATCAGCATAGTGTAAAAGAACTGTCGCTCACACAATAACATTTTTTTGTTATTGCTTTTCACAACATTATGTGTAAACTCGCTTGTGTTCACCTAACCATTGCTTAACTGTACTCTGTAGCCAGTTTAACCCTGGCAAGGAGGTGCTAGCACTCACCCAGCTTAGCTTTTTAAAATATGTTCATGTTCAGGTATGTTCAGTTAAATTTAGAAATTAATGTAATAATTTTCAGCCTGTTTTTTTTTTATTAAAAGAAATTTTTTTTTTTTTGTCATTACAGCAAGCAAAAAATGCATTGAAGTACACGGTTGCATTTGTCATAATCTGTGCTGCGCTTCTCTTGATTGGGTAAGTTCATGTCTCACAAGGTCTACCAGCTTAACAGCTTTTATTAGTAGATCGCCATCTATTTGGTCGCCATCTATTATCTTTAATAAAAGTAAAAGATGGCTGGAAATCGTCTGATAGCTAGAAACTATTATACAGCAGTTGATGTGCATTAATTAAAAGCTGGTCTTTTTCATATCTTTGCTTTATTGATGTACATTGAGTATAAAATGAAAGCTACACACTATACAGAATCATAAACCGGTCATCAATGAAGCAGTTCTGACTAGATGTCGACCAATTAATTGGCTCTTTCAATCAATCGGTACAGATAAGTTAATTGGCTGTCGGCTATTGGCAAAAATGCATACCGATGGTTTTTCCGGGTTGCGCTATGCAGTATCAGAGCAGCCTCTTGAGGCGAATCACTGACACCACATGCTGTTCATCAAGTGTCTTTTTTATTTATTTTTTTTATTTTAAATGTACTGTTATTGTTTATTTGAAGTGTTGCATTCAAACTGAATCAAAAAGTATGTCTTTTATTTTCCTAAATATTTATTAATATAATTATTATATTTGGTTTTATTTTATTTGGCACATTTTCATGAAGAAAGTTCTGTCCTAATTGTTTATTTTTGTAATACTATTTCAGTACTATTTTACATTGAGTTATTTATTTATTTATTTTAAATAGATAAATTTGTTGATTAATCTGTTATCGGCAAGTACGGTCCAACTTCGCTATTGGCATTGGTAAAATCGGTTGAGCTCTAATTCTGACTAACCTCAAGTAAAGATCAGCAGTTTCTTTAGGAATACTTTGATATTTTAGCTGAGTTGGATACAGAAGAGCTTGCAAATCATTTATGGGATCTCATTTTGGAAAGGTATTAATTTAGGAGAGGGTGCAGCAGAAAAAAACAAAACATTGGATGTATCATGAAACATAACAAATGCTTGAAAGAATCTTCAACAAGCAGAGAAAATGCATCACCGTTTTCAGAACAGAATAACCAACAGAGGATATGAACACTTTTCTTTGACATGTCTTAGAAAGGGGTATAAGGGGGATTAGGGCTAGATAATTCCATTTCTCATGGAAACAATTCCAATGCATCTTAAAATTTGGGCATAATTTAAATTTGGTACAGTTTATCATACTGGTGTCACCCAAAGCGAAGCATCATGGAGGCAGCATCATGTTATTAGGCTGCTTTGCTTCAAATGGTGCCAGGGCTCTAAGCAAGATGGAAAGAATAATAGATAGGACCAAATGTCTGTTTAGGCACAAAAATTGGAAGCGTCTGTTAGCCGGTTGAGAAAAAAAAATTGATCACTTTCCAGCATGATTTCCAGACAGTGGCTTCAGAAGATGAATAGGTTTTGGAATGGCACAGTCAAAGCCCAAATCTGAATTATTTTGAAACATTTTGAACATCCAGTGGTCAGTTTGAGAGAATTGAACTCAAAGCACCAAATTTTAACTGCTCTAATACAAGATACACAAATTTGTTTGGACAAAAACATGAACATGATGAAGAAGACGTGTGGCTTTGCATTTTTACACAACGTACAGCTGTTATCACTGAGGGTGTACTTACTTTTGTTGCCAGTTATTTAGATAATAATGGCTGTATGTTGAGTTATTGAGGACAGTAAATCTGTACTGATATAAAAGCTGCACATTGACTACTCTAAAATTTCATTAATAATGTATTTTAGCTATTACCAAATACTTTATCAAGGTGTGTATTGGTTAGTTGCAATTTAAATGCCAGAGTTACTGATGACTGACTGAATTGTTGTTGATCTTGTCCATCACAGGGCCTTTGCACCACTGTTGCCTCCACCCAGTCAGAATTCTACCCAATGGGACAAACTACAGTACCTGTTCAAGGAGTTGGGCAGCAGCAGTAAGCACCATTTTATCTATATAAATGACGTTAAGAGTGAAGATTTTATATACATGAGAAAATAATGTTTAGTCTCATGCACTATGCTTAGAGAATCCAGGGATCTTAGTTGCACGGTCTCGTGGACCTACAGCAGCTCTACTCACATAAGTTTTTCTTGTTGGGGTCTGAGTGAAAAAAACAAGTGCTACATCGATAAAAGGAATGGCAGAGGTGACGCATCGGTTTGGCAGCTGTGACATTTAAGCTTAATCAATGTCAGCAAGTCCCTTTGTGTTGCCTGGACCCTCTGTCAGTGAGCGGAGAAAGCTGCCCCAGCTGTTGATGTTAGAGTTAGCAGTCCTCTCAGGGAAATACTGCTGCCTTTATCCAGCTGTATTTTGTCCTGCTGCAAATGACTTTTAGTTATAAGTGCAGATGAGTGTCCGAACAATCCTTTTAAGACAATCAGTATGTGGGAAATACTATTGAAATGCATAAATGCACAACCTTAATATGTCATGTATTACAGCACCTGCAAAAGAACACTGAGCCTCTGGTCTATTTGCTGTGTCACTACACTGTACGGCTGTTTTCTTCTCATTATCACACTCTTATACTGTATATGGATTTGTTTTGTCACAAGTACCTCTTGTATGCACTCCTATAAGGTAGAGGGCTTGAGATCATATCATAGGAACAAACTGAGAATTGTCTCCACGTAGTTATACTGCTGAAGCTTAAAATCTGCACTCAATTTCTCATACTGTCTGTATTTTGCTTTCTCTTGAGACCCATCCACAAGATGCCAGCCTTCCAGCAACACCAATTCTCTTTATTTTGATCTACAATCATTAATATAGGGACGTTTTTATGCACAGTCTTTGTCATGTACAGTACAATTCTTTTTCCCATAATATACACAAAAAAGCAAGTTCTTGTACACGTCCTGTTGCTATTTACAGGCTTCTGAATTTCCTTTGACTGAGACCGACCTGTTGATGCTTATACACACGAGGCGAAGTGGTTCAGTTAAGGGCTTACTAATAAACATTTCCAACTGGCATCTGGCACCTTGGCACAGACGGGCCCCAGGGACAGCAGTTGCCTTAAAACGCTTTATCTGTGTCTCAGTAGGCTTGTGTGATGTGACTTTTTCCTACTCGTGGCTCTCCATTTTAATTTGCAACAAAAGATTTAATTGTCGAGAATGCATTTCTGACAGGAGGAGAAGGTATAACAATATTGCCAGCTGTGTAATGGGTCAAAATGTTTGTCATCAGCATTAATCGCAAAGAAAATTACATTTTATGTGATCCTGCAGTAAAGTGCAAAAAAACGTAGAAACTTCATAAATGTACATTTTGATTAGTCTTTTTTACAAGCAGGTTGCCTTTTTACTGTTCCCTTGTTATTTGAAATGTTTGAAAACACCTCGGTTGCATTTATAATACAACCCCTACCCCAGTTGACACTGTGTAAAAGAAGTAAAACAAATTGCAAACCTCATAAACCCTTGTTTTATTCACAAAAGAACTAAAACATATTGTTTAAACTGAGGAAATGTACCATTTTAAGATGTCTTTTTGATTGCCTGCAGTCTAGACCTTTAACATTTTGAAAACATTTGGTGCATCATGAAACGTAAAAGACAACAAAGGACACCCAGAACTGCGTAGCAGCTACAATCCTATATCAGACACATATGGGACAACATTCCTCTCACACAGAGGTGGGAAGTAACGGAGTACAAATACTTCGTTACTGTACTTAAGTAGATTTTTCTGGTATCAGTTTTTTACTCCACTATTTATTTTTCAGACAACTTTTTACTTTTACTCATTACATTTTTACACAGATATCTGTACTTTTTACTTCTTACATTTTTAAAACCGGCTCGTTACTTTAGTTTTAATCCATTGATTTGGTGAAATATATATTTTTTATTTTCACTGCGCGCCGATTTTAGCCGAACAACCGATTTCCTGTTACTGCGCGTCTTTTTCAATCCGCTGGTGTATAAAGTCCTGACTCTCACTCTTTATGAAGATAAGAATCAGCAGGCAGAAGGCAGTAAGAAGTTTGGGGTTAATGTGGATGAGACAGAGGGAGTCAGTGATGAGAACATGACTGAGAACAGACACATTCATGATCATCATCATCTTTTCTCTGCTTGTGTTCTATATGTGGATCTTCAGCCTGGATACATTCATTAGGTAACAATGATTTTTAATTAGTTTTGTATTAAAAAAAAAAAATTAAAAAAAAAAAAAAAAATATATATATATATATATATATATATATATATATATATATATATAATTTTAATTTAGCCAAATATATATATATATATATATATATATATATATATATATATATATATATATATATATATATATATATATATATATATATAATTTTAATTTAGCCAAATATATATATATATATATATATATATATATATATATATATATATATATATATATATATTTGGCTAAATTAAAATTATTGTAAACGGCACTAGATGTTATTAACACGCTATCAATTCAGTGCGCATTTCTGTTTTTACCATTTTTATAAAAAGTATAAATTAATAAATAAATAAATAAATAAATATAAAAGAGGCGAAATTAAAACCTCCAGCAAAACATACACTTATTCATGACGTGCCTTCTTTAATTAGATATACAATAAATAAATAAACTCCACCGAAAAATATTTTAAATCAGTAAACTTTTGTTCTATTTTTGCACAAAGTCTCAAATCAAAAACCAAATCCTCCATGTTTTACACAATTAAACCTCTGGGTGGCGTTTTGTGGGTTTTTCCCTCATAATGGCTACACGAACATAAATTACTGTCTTTATTGATCGTACAGATAAAAACAATACATCATTCAAATCTGTAAAATGTCTATGATTTTATATATATGTAAAAGCTTCTTGACTTGAAGAGGTGCACTTGCTCCGGTATCACCTCATTAACTGTCCGTGTGGAAACATTGCAAAGGCTCTTAACGTCCACACGTCTCTGCACTGTTATAGCCTTTATATTTAATCACTGTACATATGCTTACATATATATCACATGCTGTACATATGCTACATATTTATCTGCACGATTTGCACGATTGCTACATTTTGCACTTCTGGTAGATGCAAAACTGCATTTCGCTGCTGTGTACCTGTACTATGCAATATCAATGGTCTGTCTGTCTGTCTGTCTGTCTGTCTGTCTGTCTGTCTGTCTGTCTGTCTGTCTGTCTGAATATTATGTGAGATCCAGTTAACAGCTAAAATGGGTAGAAGTAATAACTACTTTTTACTTAAGTACATGTCAGAGCCAAGACTTCTTTACTTTCACTTAAGTAAAAAGGTATAATCAGTACTTCAACTTTAACCCGAGTATTTTAAAACATGAGTATCTGTACTTCTACTTAAGTAATGGATGTGTGTACTTTTGCCACCTCTGCTCTCACAAAACTTCAGCAACGGGTCTCCTCAGTTCCATGATGTATACGGACAGAAGATGATGCTACACAGTGGTAAACATGGACACACCCTGTCCTAACATTTTTTAAACCTGTTGCAGCCATCAGATTCCAATTAACTTTATTTTTTCCCCTTAAAATTGTATATATTCTCAGTTTTAATATTTTTTTTTATTCTGAATAGAAAATGAATTTATGAGATTTGCAAATTACTGCATTCTGTTTTATTTAAATTTTGCACAGTGTCCCAACTTTTTTGGAATAGATCTAGTTTTCTGATGGTAAATATACACTGTACTTGAATAACAGAGTGTGAAAAATACCAAAGATGGTTGTCACAAGCAGAGATTAATCAATACTTGCGGAATATTCCTGCAATTTCTTCTATATTTCACTTGTTCTCCTAACAGTTAAAGATGTTTTCGTCTTGTGCTTTAAGATATTTTCGAAGTTTGTCCTGTTTTAGGTAATGCCACTGTGGTGCTGCATTTTCTCTATTTGTTGATGGCTTTAACTGCTGTTAATGTTCTGGAACTTCTGGTATGCCCTTCTTCTATCTGGAACCTTTCAATAAGTGAGATACCATGCACCCTGTGTTAAGCTTTGTCATCGACAATGGTTTCAGAGATCAGAAAAAAAAGATGAAAATCCTACAGATCCTATTTGTGGTTAATCAGAATTGTTTTATTTAATGGCATATGTACAAGTTTTGAACATGAGATTGAATATGGCTGGTTCATGCTGAACAAAGAAACATCCCTGTTACTGAAAGGGTTTACACAACTTTTTATTTTCTTTTTTTAATGGGTAGTATCTGACAATTTATCACAAATATATCCTTTGTATGTGTGATGTGATGTATGTGTACACCTTCTAGAGGACCTCGACTGCAGAGCGGCTGTGTATATAATATACTTAGAGTAAACAATGGTTGTGTTAGTGGCAGCATGAAGGCCTTAAAGAAATGATCAAATGTTTATATTACCCAAGTACTGTTCTGAGGAGCTTACAGATTTCAACCCTGGTGAACCTCCTTCACTGACAGACAATATAATGTCCAAAATCTACAGCAGGAGCAGAATGTATATGAACTCATCTTGGCATGAACTGCTATCGATTTGACACTGTATTATTTATTGTTTTGCCAAATTTATACGTGGCACAATTTCTTTACCGGAGAAGATAAGAAAACACCAAGCTAAGATGATTTCATGTAAATGTTAATCATAGGCTGTAAGAAAATTGATGATCGCTCTGATGGTTCTGAATTTTTCTTTTGTATGCGGTTGCTATGGAGACAGCGTTTGATGATGAAATGAACGCCCCAACCTCTTCAAAATAAACAATTCTACCTTTCAATGAATTATAAACATCTTATCGTGACTGCAAAGACATCAACAGAAGTTTTTAATTACTTTAGTGCCCATCACTTCTGGTTATTGTTCTACATCCTGCTTATGGTATATGATATTCTAGATGCCTCTCAGACATGTTCTCTCAGTAATCTGTGAATGCATGTGTTTGGAGACTCGAGACTCTGAACAACTGGAACACGATTGGGAGTTGAACCTAACAAAGCCTACATGTTTGTTAATGTATTTCTCTTTCTTTCTTCCTCTCTCTCACTGTCTATCTCCCAAACAGATGGTGTGGTGGCACTGTCTTTCTCCATCAGCTCCCTGACATTGATCGGTATGCTGGCAGTGATCACATATACAGTAAGTGCACCTTTAAAACTGCTAAATTAAAGAATTTGGGTATGAAACATCTCCAAGGTGTCTCCTGCTTGAGGACTCAGAAGAATAGGCAAAAACTGCTGTGTACATCATCTCTCTCTCAAGAACATATGTGGCAATATCATTAAAATACTTAAAAGGTTTTTAAGATGACAGCGAGCGAATGATCATCTTTATGGGGCTCACTGTCACTGCCTTTTCTCTCGCTGTCCTATTCCTGTGACAGATGAGTTCTCACACTGCATGATGTGTTATTAAATGTGATCAGCTTAATGGAATCTTAAGTAATGGGCTCTGTATGGAGTTTTAAACTTGTCCTGGTCTGGTTCATTTATCATCTCATGTTGCACCAATGTGGCCGCTTGCCTGTGATTCAAGCATCTGGCTTGAATGGAAACTCAAACAAAATTGTTGTAGCTGAAAGCAAATGCAAGAGCTTTTAATATATTTATACATGTAGAGCTGAGACCTTCTGAGTGAAATTTCTAGCTGCATTACTGCTCCTGACATGTGCAGCAGACGATTCATTACCTTTGGCAAATTTGATTTATTTTTTAAAATGTATTTAGAATACTTGATCCGGGTCCCCTGGTGGTCTAGTGGTTAAGATGCAGCGCTCCCACGGCTGCGACCCGGGTTCGATTCCCGGTCAGGGAACCATCCCCAGCCACTCTTAGTGCCGGTCCCAAGCCCGGATAAATTGGGGAGGGTTGCGTTAGGAAGGGCATCCAGCGTAAAACATGTGCCAAATCAAACGTGCGGAGGATCCGCTGTGGCGACCCCTAACGGGAGAAGCCGAAAAGAAAGTTTTTATTTAGAATACTTGATCCACAGAGAAGTTATTTCTTCGCATATCTCAACAAAGTAGGAAACTGGGGTGTAGTAGCAGGATGTTGTGTGTCCTATTCGCTGGTCTTAAGAGGCTTATAATAGGCAGGAGATAAAGACATAAAGGGGTGTGTGTGTTCGTGTGTTCTCATGTCTAGTATTATTGATTTTCAGTGCAGGAATTTTGAAGTTTGCTCCCTATTTTAATTTAAGTTCATAAAACTAATATGCTGGCTTCTTGCAGACCCCTAACCCAAGCCTCTTCTGTACAGACAGTCAGTTCCATCTTCATTTGTGGAGGTTGAAGTGCTTATTGATGCTCACTAGGGTGTTAAATAACATCTGATTTATGGCCTTTATATCTCTGCACCAGTCGACTCTTTCATTTAGATTGTCTGCCTTTCATTTCGTTAGGTCAGTTTTACCTTATTTTTCTTTTCCATTTCTTTATTCAGGCTCTGAAAAGTGCACCTCCAGATAGATTGATGTCACACGGGCCAGATTTGAGCTGTGAATTGCTTTTCAGAGGTCGAGTTAGAATCTGTATTTAAAATGGTTCTGCACTTATACACATGAACTTAAACCCCGTAATCAATTTGTGTCGGGTTTTTTTTTGTTATGGTCTCCTTCACTCTCTCATTTCCTATAGTTCTGCTAAAATACTTTATACTACATAAAGCTCTCTGTTATTAAAAAGAAAAAACACTGTGGTTAGAAAATATTTAGTTTGCCGATACTGAATAGATTCTCAAAAACGCAATATCGATATTTAAAAAAAAGAAACCATACAAGATTCATGGCAGTTGACCTAAAACAGTGACAGGAAGTAATCACATTAAGGCACACCATGTTAGCATTAATATCCACCCGTTTTCTGGGGGTGCTGCTGTAAAATAAACGGTTAGGGGTAGAACTTCTGCAGGAAGTAGTTGCAGCGTTGACTGACATGGAATGGACGTGTTTTGCTTATGTGTGGTTTGTTTTCTCTGGAACATGTGCTGTTCGTGGTTGTAACCAGACGAAGCGTAATTTGTGACAGTGCTATACACACAAATAGAGCACACTGCACTTGAAGTGTATTACATGCCTGTTTTGTCCTGCAATCTCTACCTTTATAGAAGAAATAATACTTTTTCTTCCTCTTTATTTTCTTACCTCCCTATGATTGTAGCTTTTAGATGTAAAACACTGGTTAGCGTTTAGATCATGCTTCTACTACTAGCCTAATACTAATCATATAATACAGTAATCATCATCAATCCCACTTCATATTGGGTGTCTAACGAATATGTGCATATGTTCAAAAAAATAAATAAATTAAAAACAAATACCATGTTGTACAATGATACTAATCTTGTTCAAGTATTGCACAATATTAGATTTAGCTAACGTGTGCATTATGATGTCGGCTCTTAATGACAGCTATAATAAAAAAATATCTCAATATATTGCTTTGCTTATATTATCGCAACATATCGTATCGCAACCCCTGTATTGTGATCCGTATCGTATTGTCAGATTCTTGCCAATAAACAGATCTACACTATGGGTTCCTCCATGGCCAGAGATATTAGTGTCCATGTTGTAGCTTTGTCTTGGCTGAAGAGAAGCTGGAGGGGGTTGTGCAGGCTTCCCATCATGCCCAAAGCTAGTGTGTAATTGCTTTAATAACTTTCTCTCTCTCGACTAGGCGTACGGCATGTCTGTGCTCCCGCTGAACCTGATCAAAGGCACTCGCAGTGTCCTTTATGAGCGCCTGGAGAACACTGAGGACATCGGGGAGGTCGAGGACCAGATTGAAAAGCTGAAAGCTAAGGTGTGTTAATAGCTCAATGTTGGTGTCTATAGATAGAAGGGAAAAGTGTCAAACTCAACCTCTTGTATCGGATTCAGTCAGCGTACGTTGCGTTACGATGAAAAACCGTTTGTGATTCAAGGAGCAGATTTTAACTTCTCTGTCTGTGCGCAGTGTGCGGAGGGAAGGCCACTCTCTTTGAGGGACCGGAGGAACCTGCAGGAGCTGGAGGCTAAGCTTCTGATGCTGCACCGCCGGGGGCATCACCTTGAGAATGCTGAAAGGAATTGCTGTGCTAAAATGAGCAGGGCGTTTTATCCCTTAAAGGTTTGCAGCAGTCATTTCTGTTTTTCCGTTAACTGGAACTTTTCCTCTGCTCATGTAATGTGTTGTATAGTGTTGAATGCAATGGATTATGATTGCACTATTTGCCTTTTAAAGCATTAAATGACGATTTCTTTATTGCACATTCGTCCCTGTAAATAGAACTACCCAGTCCTCTGATTTTTACAGTGAGGGAAACATTTTTTTTTTTTTATACATCTCAATACAATTCACCTGAAATTTTGATCAGACATTGGTATTAACTGAAGAAATCTATACAGATAAAGAAATCCTAATATTGCAATTCATAAAAAGTTGCATTTAATTATGTGGAATGACGCAGGAAACAATTTTTAAACATGTTAACTAACATTTTATTTAATACTTGGTGGAAAAGCGTTTGTTTGTAAAAAAAAAAAAAAAAAAAAGACATTTCCTGGGGATCTTGATACAGTCCCTCGGGTCTCTTGTGTTTTAGTCTGTTGATTGACTTCAACATTTTGTTCCCCTCTGGAGCCGATTTAAAGTCGTACACTGCAGTATATTTTGGATTGTTGATTGGAAAGTCCACCCTAAGTAACGGAGAGTGTGTTAGAGAAGTGAAGAAAAGAGTGCAGGCAGGGTGGAGTGGGTGGAGAAGAGTGATAGCAGGAGTGATCTGTGATAGAAGAGTATCTGTAAGAGTGAAAGGGAAAGTTTATAGGACTGTGGTGGGACCTGAGATGTTGTATGTTTTAGAGACAGTGGCATTGAGTAAAAGACAGAAGGTAGAGCTGGAGGTAGCAGAGCTGAAGATGTTACGGTTTTCATTGGGATTGACGAGCATTGGCAGGATTAGAAACTAGTTTATTAGAGGGACGGCGCATGTAGTACGTTTTGGGGACAAAGTGAGAGAAGCCCAATTGAGATGGTTTAAGTAAAAGACAGGAGGTGAGCTGGAGGTAGCAGAGCTGAAGATGTTGAGGTTTTTGTTGGGAGTGACGACGATGGACAGATTTAGAAATGAGTTTATTAGAAGGACAGCGCATGTAGGACTTTTTGGGTGATTGAGGTGAGATTGAGATGGTTTGGACATGTGCAGAGGAGGGACATGGGGTATATCAGTAGGAGAATGCTGAGGATGGCGCCACCAGGAAGTAGGAGAAGAGGAAGACCAAGGAGGCGGTTTATGGATGTGTGTGAGGGAAGACATGCAGGTAGTTGGGTTGAAAGAGGCAGATGTAGAGGACAGGGGGGTATGGAGACGGATGAGCCGCTTGTGGCGCCCCCTAATGGGAGAAGCCGAAAGAAGAAGAAGAATGGAAAGTCCACCCGGGGGTTCTGAGGTGAACATGCTTGGAGATTGTGGCACTGGAGTGCATTGCCTACTGTTTTCTCTGTGACTTCTGTACTTGCTTCCTCTGTTCTTATGTATGGCAACCTTCTTGTTGCGATGGTCTGCTGTACTTGGTATAATTAGTGTTGTTACTACATAATCAAAAAGCTCACTGCCTCCGGTCCTCTTCTGAATTTAGTAGAAGTTACTCAAAATAAAATTTAAAGGAAAAGTGTTTTTCACCAAAGCACAAAAGTTGCTGATGATAAAAAATAAAAAACATCGGTATTAAAACGGTCCCTAAAACAGGCAACTACGTGATTCTGCGGCAAGCTGCTGTTCCTTTTTCTACTCTATGCTCAGCCCCATAATAATGCTGCACTTCAGGTTTTAGAATGCGTGCCTTCCAGCCTGAAAACTCAGAATGTCCATGACTGATACGAGCAGGTGAGAAGCGACCCTAATGCACATCTTATGTTTATGCTCTGCCTCTAAGGTCTATACTGGGTGGACTCTGAATCCAGGCTTGATCTACTGCAGAAGCTCAGTCATGATAGTACCTTTGAATTCAAAGATATTTACGCTTTAAAATTGTGCAATGGGAGTAAAAGGCATCATGTTTTCCACGCAACGGTCCATGGTGTACATTAACGAGGAAGAAAAATGAACTTTATGATTAATGATTAATGATTTTAGCAAATGGCTGCAATATAACAACAAGTGAAAAATTTAAGGGGGTCTGAATACTTTCCGTACCCACTGTGTGTGTGTGCGTGTGCGCGCGTGTGTGTGTGTGTGTGTGTGTGTGTGTGTGTGTGTGTGTATGTATGTATATATATATATATATATATATATATATATATATATATATATATATATATATATATATATACAGTACAGACCAAAAGTTTGGACACACATTAAAAAAGTTCAAAGAGTTCATTCAAAGAGTTTTCTTTATTTTCATGACTAGGAAAATTGTAGATTCACACTGAAGGCATCAAAACTATGAAGTAACACATGTGGAATTATATATGGAATTATATACATAACAAAAAAGTGTGAAACAACTGAAAAATGTCAAAATTGTAGGTTCTTCAAAGTAGCCACCTTTTGCTTTGATTACTGCTTTGCACACTCTTGGCATTCTCTTGATGAGCTTCAAGAGGTAGTCACCTGAAATGGTCTTCCAACAGTCTTGAAGGAGTTCCCCGAGAGATGCTTGGCACTTGTTGGCCCTTTTGCCTTCACTCTGCGGTCCAGCTCACCCCTAAACCATCTCGATTGGGTTCAGGTCCGGTGACTGTGGAGGCCAGGTCATCTGGCGCAGCACCCCATCACTCTCCTTCTTGGTCAAATAGCCCTTGATGCCTTCAGTGTGACTCTACAATTTTCATAGTCATGAAAATAATGTGTGTGTCCAAACTTTTGGTCTGTACTGTGTGTATATATATATATATATATATATATATATATATATACTGTATAGTTTATTTAATATGTTACTGTAAATTCCCGTGAATTATAAGATAATCTGTAACTTGCTGTTAGTAAAGAACCCGGGAATTTTCAATAGCCGCGAGTTCCGAACCGTGAATTATCGGGGGTTGACTGTACATAAAACAAACAGAGAAAATATGTACTAGTTCAAATGTTTAAGGCAAAGTTAGGACTTCACTTGCTGTTTGACGATGGGCAGTGATTTACCTGTTTGGACATCTAGGGGACATTCACTCCACCACCCCAGAGCCAGAACAGTAAAAAGTCTTTCTAATGGTACTTTCCTGTTTGTTTTGTGTGTCTGAAGGCCATTTAAAATCAGGATTTATCTGCATGTTCCTTTAAAAATTAAAACCTGAGCAGATCCAGTGTGGCCTGGCTGTGTGTCTGAGCGTTAACTAAGGACTTCGCCTGTAAATGAAAATATTGTCTGTCACTTAGATTCTGTCTCAGCGTATTTTCTTGTCTCTGCCATCAGGTTTTGTTTGGCGTTTTATTCATCGGAGTGGCGCTTCTCTTCTTCGTATCCCTCTTCATTTCTAAGTAAGCACTTTAATCTTGATATTAAGCTCCGCCTCAAGCTCCGCCTCCTTTACCCTAAAATACTCATTAATATTTATCAGGTTTTCAAAATAAAAAGACATTTCAGTTAAGGTTTATAACAGTGGTGCATATTTCTTTCTGAACGATTTACCTGTAAGATCTTTCTATGAATATGAAACCGGAAAAGTTTTTTTTTAGATGGAAACACATTGAAACAATGACCCGCAGTAATCATGTATTCTCAAATGGAGTTTGGTGAAGTCTTAACACAATTATCTTTAAGTAATGGCAATAGTAAATAAAACTGAAATGTTTTGTGCTTGTTATTACAGTCTGGACAAAGCCCTGCATTCATCTGGGATGAGCACCGGCTTGATTCTGTTCGGAACAAACCTTACAAACCCCTTAAATGAGCTGCTGCTGCTAATGCAACCGGTGAGGGGCTGCTTGATGGGTTAAATTGCCCACTATACATACATTACTGACAGTGAATCATTAGAAACGCAAAATAGCGAATCCTGGGTCAGCGAAACTGCTCGACCTTTAATCTTATAGACAGAATGTTTGCCGCTGTTGTTTTGTTGTTGCGTTGAATGGAACATTAGTTTGGAATCATTGACTTTTGTATAGAATATAAGTGAGGATTCACTCTTGTCTGCACTGCCAACTTAATAAACATTGCCACAATGATTAGTTCACATATAAATAAACAATTTTATTAAATAATTGAATACTCTATTCACATATAAGCGATAGATGTCAACATGAATTTCAATAATAATGTATATCCAAATATCTAAATGTGTAAAGGTTGCAATCAAAATGGTATCAAATATATAAAACCATGAAATAATATGCGTTGTTGCATTGCAATGCATTGTTATTTTCTTCATTTCTAGTTAGATATTCTATTACTTTTTACATTTTTTATTATAATTATAATTACTTGTCACTATTTGTATTACAGATTTAGTTTATAGAGACATTAGGTCTTAATCTAATGAATAATCTAAGATTTTATTACACTATTTTGCAAGGGATCCATGTTCTCTAAACCACCCCATGTTAAGATTGATGGCATAGACCTCGTATTGATAACAATCTTGTTAGTGGCAGTGCATTTACTGTTTACCAGTTAAATTACTATATACAGACAATACAAACAATACGAAGAAAAAATAAATATAGATGGCCCCTAAGTTACGATGGTTCTCCATACTTGTATTTCAGTCTTATGATGACTATAGGGATACGACAAAATTGTAAAAATATGTACAATTTTATATTTGAAGTGGTAGGCAAACGTAAAAAAAAAGTTACTTAAAAAAAATGTTTTGTACAGTTGCATCCAAAATGAATAAGAAAAAAAAAAAAACAGCATCAGTGATTCACTTCTGGAAGCCGATCTCGTACTCTGTAATGCAACCCGGAAAAACTATTGGAATGGATTTCTGCCAACAGTTCCAGCTGTCAATCTTCAAATTTTATATCTATTTACCTATCAACTTGGATATTACCAGTAAATTTAGTTACCATAACACCTATTTATACCTTAATCCATCATTGATTTGTGAATTGAATTTTTGTATTCATTTAATTTTAATAATCAAATTGGCTGTGGAATGAATGTGTATTTCTCCAGTTTGTATGGTTTTATTAGAAGCTGCTTTCTGTAGTAAATGTTTTTATATATTTATCACTACTGACAATGAATAGACATTTCTGAACTGTATTTAAGTGGTATTTAGTATCGTAGTCATTGCTCATTTTATGAATTCTGGAGCTCTTTGCATTACAGATGAGGGAGAATTGCACCCAAACAAATGCTGTTTATTTGTATTGTATGGTTTAGTGTGTGGCATTAGAACATATCTGAGACAGAGCATTTCTTTCGTCTTTTTCAGGTTTTTCCTCTTGACTACGTGTTGATCACTGTTATCACCATGTACTTTGTGTTCACCTCCATGGCAGGCATTCGTGAAATGGGCATATGGTTTTTCTGGATAAGGGTAAAGTTTTTCAATTTGTTTCATATTCCCATTTTAGTTAAACATGACTAATTATAGCTGTATGTCTTTTCAATTTTTATAGTCACTTCATCAAACCTGTTTGAAAGTTCTTTGTCGTAAAATACCAGGACATGCTCGAGATTACGATGTCCTGCTTTTTAATGTCTGTTTTTGAAACAAGGCTCTTTCATTGCAAAAGTTCAAGTATCCAGTTGGTATTTCAGTAACATATTTAATGTACATAAAAAGTGCATCAAACATGCTTTTGATAAAACATGCATTTAAAACATTTTTAACGTACCTTACAAACGCTGTCTAATTTGCATTGTTTACAAAACATGTTATAATTTTAAAGTAGCTTCTAATCTGAAAGTAAGTTTAGAAAACCAGAACAGAAATTAATGTTTTAAAGGACTATTAACAGGTATTGTTTTGGTGTTTGCTTGTGGAATAAAATTTTTTTTTTTTTTTTTTTTTTTTTTTTTTTTTTTTTTTTTTTTATAATCATCCACAAGTATAAGGATTCATTACGGAGCTTAGAGTTGCTGAGTCACAGAAAAGAAAAACGCAATAGGAGTTAAAAATTACATCAGGTCTTTAAATGTGTGTGTGTGTGTGTGTGTGTGTGTGTGTGTGTGTGTTTGTGGGCACGCATGGGTGGGCAGTTGTACAAGATAAGACCACAAAGAACCCGTCCACAGGCCCTGCTCTTCCTCTGCATGATCCTGCTCCTGATTGTGCTTCACACCAGCTACATGATCTACAGCCTCGCCCCTCAGTATGTCATGTATGGCAGTCAGAAGTACCTCTGGCAGGTGAGAATACAAGAATGTTTGTTTGTATATGTGTTACAATGCATATCGAATATTCACTTATGATTGAATCAACTTTATAACTTTTCTGTAAAAGTGAATGAATTATAGCTTTAACCATTCAAGTGAACAAGACCTTTGTCCATAATCTGCAAACCCCAAACCCTGTTTGCTTTATTTTCTGACTGGCAGAATCAGAATTAGTACACTTTCTAAGCAGTTGATTACAGTACAATTCAAGGAAAATTAAATATTCCACATTTAAAATGAAATACATATTTTATATTAAGGATAGATGCTGTGCAATAAACGTCCAATCTTATTAAAATACACCAGGGTGGGTCGTGTACCTGGGCCTTCAGTGAGGACGTACCCGACTTAATCCACCTCTTAATAACACCACTATCACGTCACAATTATAGAAACCATCAATACCATACAAAAATGCAATAAAACAACACGTAGCATTACAGAGAGAGAGACATTTCACATATGGAGGTGAAAACCATTTTACTAAAGCAAGAAACCCAGTTAAGACTCCAAACCTCTACACTACACTACACTACATTTACATTTGCGGCATTTAGCAGACGCCCTTATCCAGAGCGACGTACAAAAGTACACTACAACCACAACTGTGCACCTACATCATCTGGACAGTTCAGAATCAATATTTGTCTAATAACATGACTAAAACATTAAATAAAATCCAACCTACTGATCAGAGATGCAGACTAATAACGTGCAGCGCCCCTCAGAGGCTGTAATCCAGTGGTACCACTCGTATTCACTGGTCTGGAAGTGGAGAACAAACTCTTTCCCGGGCCGAGACACGCTAGCTAGCTTCGGGGTTGGACGACCTCCTCACCATGTCTAGCTTTTCTGGAAAATGTATTTTTAAGAATGTCCAATTCCAAATCAATTTCACTTCCTCAGTAGACATAAAAAAAAGTCTATCAAAAAGTCTGACATTCTATCTTACCAACCAATCAGAGGACAGATTTCTTAAGGAGACTATGGTTAAAAAGTCCAGCAGTCCAGACTTTGAAGGCCCTGGGCAGATTAGATTGACATGGCAGCACATAGAGTCTGAAATCTGATCAACTCTAACATCCACATACACGTACTGGAAGCAGTGCATCCAAGAGAAACGCTACAAAATAAAGAGAATAAACTGTTGGGAATAAATTCATACAATTTCATGGAACATATATTAGAATTTATGTTGTAAATGTAGTTCAGTGATTCTGATGGTGTTTAGGTCACAGAGAAGGCTGACCGCCCACCACTTATATATACTGTACCAAATGTATGGCAGCATTGCACAGATCGGAGAAAATGTCAGACTACTAGGGCTGCAGCTATCGATTATTTTAGTCATCGAGTATTCTACCGATTATTCCACAGATTAATCGATTACTCGGATAAGAAGGACTTTTTCTTCAGTAAAGAGCAACATTTAACATTACTGATAAAATCTGTACATTTTTATTGCTGAAAATTGCATACAAGAATATCTGTGAAAACCAAACCCATTTAGTGCATTCAATTGCCATATTACATCAAAATGCAAATACAAACATGTAAATAAATAAAAATATTAAAATACATTTTAAAGTTTTAGTTTAAAATGATCCCAAACTTTGGAGACTTTCTGCCGTTTTCATTGGTCTTAATCTTCTCCTCGCCCCTCACTGTTTTCTCCCTGTTTCTTTCCTGTGTTCCTGTGTGATCGCAGAGCGATCCAGAGATTAGCAGGTGGTGCATCAGTAATAAGGGTCTGTGGGGAAACACAATGTGTGTAGTTAAATTGAGTAAACAAAGCAATATAATAATTCTTTTTGTATTCGATTTACTCGAGGAATCGTTTCAGCCCAACAGGCTATGACCTCTTGCTTAGTCCATTATTTTCTTATGGTTATTTTTTATTTTGCTCTGAAAATCTATATGAATATTTTATCCTGAACTTTGCACTCAGGCTTATTAGTCGTTTAGCACCAAACCCTGACAACTATGTTGAGGTGTGTAAATAGTTATGCTCGGCGATGTATAATAAAACAATAATTTTGAAAAACTAAATCTTATTACTACAAACTGGCCAGTTTAAGATTGAAAAAAATACCAGGTTGATTTAGATGTTGTTTTTTAAGCTGCATTTCTGCTCATCACATTTGTAAAGAGTTCTTATTTGAAATGTTTGAACCAATCCAGCTATTTCCTCAGAACCTTTGTTTATAATCTATAATCTATGTGAGGCACTCATACTATGTAGATTAGACATTTGCACTGTTAGTTGATTGCTGGAACTATCGGCTAATGTTAATAATCCATACCAATATTTTTTCCAGGTTGTGTTTATATATATATATATATATATATATATATATATATATATATATATATATAATAACTACTGTGTTAACAGCACCAACCTAACCATTGTTTGATTAATTAGTTATAAAACAGATTTATAGATTGGAGGGCAGTTAAAGGAAACCTTCAACAGTGCTTTACAAATAAACTATTTAATCTGCATGCCCATTAAAAACAGTATATTATTTATGATTCTTGCATTTAATTGCATGTGTTGCAGGAAAACAGCACTGCTGCCATCACCAAGACATGTGATGCAGATGCTCCGGATGGTAAGATTTTTTTTTTTCCTCTTTTCTTCCTTTAAGCCTTTTAGATTTACTGATGGGCTCTGGGTCAATATTATGATTTTGGTGGTTTAGTGGTCTGTGATGGTATATGGTTTATTTGACCCCATAGGCATTCATTAGGAACCATTAAAACCTTATTAATAATGTTTTTTGGAAAAAGCTGTTAGTAACCAGCTAAACATAAATTGCTTCATCATAATAATAATAATAATAATAATAATAATAATAATAATAATAATAATAATAATAATAATCATAATAGTATCCATTTTTCCAAGAGTCCATGTTTTAATGCACAAGGAAGAAGCCAGAAAAAGAGCACCATGTGTGTATGGCATTTATATCATTTTCTCTTTGAAATAGACTTTTTTCTCAGAACATACCTTTGTGCTTGTAGCTGTCAGTAAATACAGTAAATGCATTTGGTCGTGTTAAACACAGAGGTCTGATGATTTTCAAACATGAATTTCATGTTTAGTTGCCACCTTATTATGTCACAAAGAATAGTTGATTTCGCTTTGTAGTGTTTTCAGTATAATTTGCAGTGAGGTTCTCTATCCAGAGGAGGGCACTATAATACAGCACCCATATCTCAATGATGACATGACTGTAATAGTCCTGTCAGTTTATTAATATGCATTTAGGTCAGTGTAGCCAAAGGGAATCACAGAATCTTTTTAAATGTAATAAAGACAGACACTGTGTCTATAAGTTTGCCTTTCCTGCACTGCTTCTCCTTGAATGTATGCATATTCCAGTACAGGTATCGTCAAGATCTAAAAAGTACTTCATCTTTTCATTGCAAATTGTCACAGGCTTCTAAATCATTTGTATTGTACCTTTGAAAAAATCTCCAGTTGTGAGGTGGAAATCTGTTTCTTTCCAATTATATTATCTATTATATTTCTGGTCTTATACTGTATCAAACTTTAATTTTTGGCTTCAGGACTATTTTGGCATTGTTTATTAGAATGTAGGATTTATCCAGTCAATCCACCGCAGGTTTACTTGTAGGTATAAATGTAAGAAAAACACAGATTGCTGTATAACGACTCAACACACAGCCGTCCCTAATAAAAAAGGATTCAGAACTCCTGAAACATCTCCATAATGCATGACTGGAGAAGAATCCACCAACTGATATTCTCTTAGGATTTCCGCAGCCACTGTTAACACTTAAATGCTTCTACTTTAATTACATTTTACTCTCAGATTAGAGGCGTCACTGTGGGTATTAAATGAGATCTTCTTGCTCAGACTTCTCTTTTGGAAGTATTGAGAAATTCCCAAGCTGTTCCATAGGTTTCTGGAATCACTTCCTGTTCACGTAAAGAACTCCATTCCATTCAAGAATGAAAACATAATGTGTTCCTGACCAATTACATCATTTATAAACGTACAGGGTTTTTTTATTCCTTCTTTCAAAGCAAATTCTCTTTTCTCTTTCCTAGAATTGTTGTTGCAATGAGTGCAATAAGGGGAAGGAACTTACCCTTGTTGATAAGAAACGTAGAAACTCAACCACACTCACGACAGAAATTACATCAATTATTTCCAATATCATAATGGTTCCACTTCCTACTTCAGAAGCTCTTTGCTCCTGCAGAGAAGAGTTTACTGTTTTCTGAAATGTCCCGGTTTTCTGAGTATATACACTCACTGAACACTTTAATACTGGGAAGGAATTTTCCTGTGAACCTTTATACAGCAAATCTCCCATTCTAGTAAAGATGTTCTCCTTGATTCAGGTCCGATAGGAAGGCCAGTGAGGAACACTGAACTCAATCACCCTTTCATGAAACCAGTTCTTTGATGTTTTACGCCTTGTGACATGGTCCATGGTGGAGGTAGCCATATGAAGAACTTGAATGTTAGAGCTATATTGTAAAAACAGAATGTGGCAAGAAATCAGCCTGCGCTGTTGACATGTTGGTTTCCTGCTGTTAGCACAAAAAAAAAAACTTGACCATACCATCTGTGGGCGTCAGTAAAAATTGAGATTCATCAGACTTTTTTCGATTTTTCGATTTTTCCAAGCTTGAACTGCGATCTGCTTTCGTTGCTGAAATCCTCCCCAAGCTTCGAGATGCTGTGGATTCTAGAATGCTTTTCTGCTAATCACAGATGTACAAGGTGGTTATCTGAGATACTGTAGCCTTTCTGTCAGCTTGAACAAATCCAGCTATTCTCTGTTGACAAACCTCCAATCTACTAGGCATTTCTGTAAGCAGAAGTGCAGCACCCACCTGTTTCAATAAAAAAATTGTCAGGAGATTAAAATGTACAGGGAAAAAAAAACAGCCCATCTGACTCCATCACCAACAATTATCCCATTGTCAAAATGAGCAGGATCATGTTTTGATCTGATGGGTCTGATGGTTGGTGTGAACATTACACAAAGCTTCTAGACTGTACAGTATCTGCATGATTTTATTCATTGCACTGCACTGAGATTGGCTGATTAGATAATTGCATGAAGGTGTTGGGGTTTTCTTAATAAAGTGTAGCCACACATGCAGCAGGCAGTGGTGACTGCCCAAACCTTATCCTGTAGAGCTGAAGTGGTGTTAAGTATAATATGTGCCCTAGAGGTCCAGAAAGAGGGAAAAGAAAGTCATAAAGTAGTATGTGTAGTAGTACTAGTAGTAATAAAAGTAGTAGTTGGCAGGGAAGTGGTAGCTCAGTGGTTAAGATGTCGGACTTCTGGTTGTAAGTGCAAATTCTAGTGCTGCCAAGCTGCCACTGCTGGGCCCTTGAGCAAGGCCCTTAACCGTCAACTGCTCAGTAAATTACCTCAACTGTAATCTGCTCTGGATAAGGGGATCTGCCATAAATATAAAAAATTTAACTTATTTCCTTAATTAAGTTATAAGGTCTAATACTAAAAAGGTCATAATATAAAAATAAAACCCAATTAAAAAAATCTGATCTTTTTGTTTTGTAACTAATAACAGTTGTTTTTTTGTAACATTAAAAGCCGCCAAACAGAAACTAGGGTGAACGAACATGACATGCCGCCAAACAGAAACTAGGGTGAACGAACATGACATGCTGTCTTTAACAGCATGTCATATTTGTTGAAATATTTTGCTCAGATATACAACAAAGCCAGAAGGTCCCATAACCAATAGGATTCTGAACAATTCTGAATAGAAATGCTTATTTGGATCATTTGCACATTTAACTTGATTTATTGTTGCGAGAGCGCTGGATGTGGCTGAAAACAGACATCTTCAATTCTCTCTTTGTCTGTCTCTCAGTAACTCTCTTCCGTCCGCCTAAACACATAAAAAAAAAAAAAAAAACCGGGGCAAATTTGTCCGGCTTCATCCAGAGTCGAAAAAAAAAAAAAAAAACGCATTGTATACGCATCAAGTGTTGTTGCCATGGATACACTTCAGTGTGCCAGTTTAATGTGCAGCTTTAAAATGGGCCATACAGCGTCCTTACTTCTCCCATCGTCCTTGACATCTGAAAATCATTTCAAAATCCTGTCAAACTCGCATTTAGCTCCTTACATTTCTTTACAAATGTGGCACTTAATAGTCCTCTATTCCAAACTCAATGCTAAAGTAAGAGATGTTTATTTTGTGTCCTTTAATTTATTTATATATATATATATATATATATATATATATATATATATATATATATATATATATATATACATACGCACCTTCTGTGATTATTTTTTTTGTTCCGTTCTAAAGAATTCAATACCATCATGTGAGTGACATTTATATTTCTGCACAATCAATTATTTATATTCTGAAGATCGATTTATAACCTGCAAAACGTATAACCTGTTTGTAGAATTGAGAGTAAAAGTGATTTAGGTAGAAAGAAGTAGACTGGAATTATATTACCTTATGATGTAGTAGTTACATATTGTGTATCGTTTAAAGGCAAAAGCAACAGTACGTATCAAGTGATCTTTAACTTCACACTTCTAGCTTTATTACAGCCTGTTGCTCTCTTGGACCTTCAAGAAATTAAGGAATCAACATGTCACACATGCAAAGAAGCCCATCTTAAACGCATGGCTCATGGATGGAGATCTACTAAAGGAAGGAGTGTTTTTTTACGCATCGCTTCATTCTAAACAAGTTGCAATGCAAAATACATGGCTGTTTTCTGAGGTTAAGGTCAAATAAATAATTGCTTTTCTATCAGATTGAAGCCCACACAAGTGCAGGCTCTTAGCATTAAGAATAATAGATTATTTGCAACACTGGATAATTTGAGTATTCACTTCATCCTAACTGTTTCCTAGCAACAGACAGTTGTTAGGAGAAATGTATGCAAAAGATGTTCTCTCAGACGTTCAAATCAGTGACTTCAACATGTTCTCTTGTTCCCTCCTGCCACTATATTTCAACGAAAGGTTGTAAAGCAAGATCCTGCTTTCTTTAGACATAATACAAAATTACTGACCTGTGTTCTGACATCGTGCCATAGTGCAAACAACTTCCTGTCATCTATTTATTATTATCATTTTTTCCTTCAAGCTGCGGTGTGTGGGCGGGTCTTGTTTTCTTCATACACTCGTACTGCAGCCTGCTCAGAATTTGCATTGAAATCATTTTTCTACGAACTGATGATGGCAGTGTAGCACAAGGAGCTGCAGTAAATGAGAAATCTTATTATAAATATATATATATTATTGTTTATTATTAGTGAAACCAGACTCAACATAGAGCATGAAGACAAAATATTCTTGCAAATGTTTTAAAGTAATTATGGTGTTTTAAATTACCCCTGTTTCCACACGGACGGTTTTACTTGACGGATGTGTGCATCATGGTGGATTTTGGTGCTGATTTGGGACTTGGCTCATCAGTAAAACAACTGTTTAGTGATGGAAAATACATTTTCAGAGTATTATTTTTTTTGTATCTGAGAAAAGAAATGACGTTGTGAATCAATGTGTTGCGTTGAAGGTTTTAGTTTCGCCTGTTTTATATCTATATATTTTTTATATATATGACACATCTGATGTCACGCAATTGAAATTGCTAAATGCAATGCTGCTGTTCTTACTTTAAATAAATAGATAGAAATTCCTACTTGAATTTTAGATTGCGATTTGGTTCCGTCACATCAGGGGTTAAAGAAAGCTAAAAAAAAATGATTAAAGGTGAGTGAACATTTTAGGGTCCAAAACTCCAAACAAAGCAGTATGTTATAATAAATTGGTGACAATGAAGATACACACCAAGCCACAGGAACTACTGTGGTTCAGCTCATGCACTCAGCAGAGTCTTTATGGCTGTCTCCATCATGAAGGACGTTTCTTTTGTTCAGACTGGTGCCTAAACAGTCTCTGGTGAACTTTGTAAGCCCTGAACCGAGTCTGGGACATTGAAAGAGGGTGTTTTTTCAATCCGATCGCTGCCTTTAAGACTGTATTGCTTGTTGTTTTTGAGTTTCAGATCCCAGTCTAGTTCAGATTTAGTCTAATCAGTTTTATTATTGAAGTTCTGGCTCACCTTTCTTGCCTCAGTTTACATTCTGAATGTCGGGAGGTCAGTGATGTCCATGATCATTTGTTTAGTCAGACTACTGTTGAGAACCATCTGTGAGAGGCTTTGCCAGATCTGTAATTCAGAGTAACAGCTGCAGATGGAGAGATGCAGATGGCGGACGGAAGAGAGTTACTGAGAGACAGACAAAGAGAGAATTGAAGATGTCTGTTTTCAGCCACATCCAGCGCTCTCGCAACAATAAAAATGAATGCTAATACAATAGCTGTGTATTATTTAATTTTAGAAAAGCCACCTTTTCCTTGACTTGTATTAAGAACCA
This sequence comes from Silurus aristotelis, assembly GCF_946808225.1. Classification (NCBI taxonomy): domain Eukaryota; kingdom Metazoa; phylum Chordata; class Actinopteri; order Siluriformes; family Siluridae; genus Silurus; species Silurus aristotelis. The sequence continues at coordinate 4,896,679 of NC_139600.1, read as the reverse complement.
GAGCCTTTAGCATGACAGGTGTGTCTAACCAGAGGGGTCTTTTCACCCCTGCATACCACATCTGAAATACAGATCTGACTATTACAGCATGCACATAGTAGAGAGTACATAGTAGCAGTATAAATTTACTGTCCTCTGAAAACAACTCAACATACAGCCATTATTGTCAGAATCACTGTAAGTACACCCTCAGTGATGAAAGCTGTACATTGTGTAACTGCGCAAAGCCACACGTTCTGTTCATCATGGTCATGTTTTTGTCTGCTTGACAGAACCATACAGATTTGTGTATCTCTTATTCGAGCAGTTAGATTTTGGTGCTTTGAGTTTAATTCTCTCATACTGACCACTGGATGTTCAACATGGTACCTTAAGGCAAAGACTCAATCAGAATTGTTGGTCTCCACTAAGATGCCCAGGTTTCACTCTGGGTTCCAAGTCAGGATCCACTCAGAACAGACCTCGCAAGGGTTCATCAAAGAAGCTTAAAAAAACAGATGCATGAGTGCTGCAGCAGTGCTTAAGCGGTTGCAAAAGCTAAAGGTCCGCTCGTCAGTGCTGCACCGTACGCCGCACACTGCAACAAGTCGGTTTGCATGACCGTCATCCCGTAAGGAAGAATCTTCTGAAGCTGCTCACAGTAAAGCAGCCCGCAAACAGTTTGCTGAAGACGACCTGCACAAGAGCATTAATTACTGGAACCATGTCCTGTGATCTGATGAGACCAAGTCTCAGTCAAGCATGGTGGTGGTAGCATCATGGTCTGGGGCTGCATGATTGCTGCTGGTTCTGGGGAGCTTTGGTTCATTGAGGTAAACATGGATTCCAACATGTACTGTGACATTCTGAAGCACAACATGATGCCCTTCCTTTAGAAACTGGGCTGAACGGCAGTTTTCCAACATTATAACAACCATAAAACACCACCAAGAAGACGACAACTGCCTTGCTGAAGTGAAGGTGATGAAGTGGCTAAGTATGTCTCCAGACCTGAACCATATTGAGAACCTGTGGGGCTCCTTAAGTGTTAAGTGATAAAGCGCCATGTGTCTAACATCCAGCAGCTCCATGACGACATTATGGAGGAGTGGCAGAGGATCTCAGCAACACAAAATATACACACAGTTTTGACATGTTCCCTACTCACTTTTGTTGCCAGTTATTTGTACAATGATGGCTGTATGTTGAGTTGTTTTCAGAGGACAGTAAATCTGTACTGCTACACAAGCTGCATATCAACTACTCTAAAATATATACGTTTCATTTCTATACTGTTTGTTCCTTGAGAAGGAATGCTAAAATGGTTGCTGAAATGTGAGGGGTGTACTCACTTTTGAGATACTGTATGCTCGTTCCCTTTCATAAGTTTTCATTATACAGCAGTTTTCCATTTTAGAACTTGTCTGCGAGAGTGATAGAAACATGTGCAAACAACCAACCAGAGGTTTTTTTGTTCAGTCAACTTTATATGAGGTAATAAAATGAAATACTAGTACAATTCATGATAGCTCCCACTGCCCTTTTCTTGCCCCTAAGGCAACTGACCTCGAGAATGAGTTACCTTATTGAACACCACTGAATAATAATATAAAAAGTGCCATATTTTAGAGCCAACCAGTCAATCATGATGCATATGTACCACATCTGTCCCATGCAGATGCTCCACAAGGCTTTAGGTCCTTGCTAAGGTCGAATCCTATACAGATGTCAGATGACACTCAAGTCAGTCTTATCTATAGTTGTCACATCACTTATCCAGTGTCATTCAGGCTTTCACTTAACATCAGGAGGATCTGTTCATTTCTGTTCACAGAGGCCACTCAAGTGCTTCTTCATTCCCTTGACATTTGCAGGCCTTCCCTTCACACACCACCTGTAGCTGCCCATTTTTAAAACACTAGATCTACTCTACTCTGCAGCATTTTCCCTCTGGACTGCTAGGAAAACCAGATTGTACCTCACTATGTCTTAAAGTACAAGGAAGACAGGCATCCAGGTTTTTTGCTGTTTAACCCTCAGGTGGTTGAATGAATATCTGGCTTGCTAAATACCCTGGGTTTCTAGATTCTTCAAGTAGGGACTACATTTTAACAAAGCACTTTAATAGATAGCATTAGCATAGATTTCTTTATTGGTGGTATTATTATTATTATTATTATTATTATTATTACTCTGATTGAATTAAACATGATTGATTTTAGGCAGTAAACATGCACTCTACACTTTTGATAGCTCACACAATTGGTCTTAAAAGCCTGATACAGTTGTTTGTTATCTGGATTTCTTAGGTACCATTTAATGCTAATTGTATCTGCTAACTTTGCTGCGTGACTGTAATGCTTTATATTTCTAATTCCTATTTTGTTACAGACCAATGCACAGTGACAAGATCTTACCTTTTCTTGCACAAGTTTTGGTTCTTCAGCACTATCTACTACTTTGGCAACTGGGCATTTCTCACAGTAAGTACAGTGTCTGATCTTCTTTCATCTCCAGAGTCCAGCCATGATTCATCAACATAAATAGAAGTAGCTAACGGGAACTATGGAAGGGTATTCTGGGCAATTTTCATAAGGAATTGCTAAATGTATTAGCGTTTTCCATATGTGGACGTATAAATTCTGACCTCATCCAAACGCAATTGCTAATCTTGCTTTAGTGTTTTCGCTTTCGTGAATGCACAGTGACCACATTTCAAATGGCAACTGTTGTTCATGTGTCTTCCGAGTTATGACCATATCCTATTTAAATAGCATATATTATATATAATATCTGTGTCACGTATGTAGCCTGCCAAAACTCCAATGGAAATGCTACCTTTTGCACGTGCATTTCCGATTCCTTGCACGGAAAGCTGTCAGTCAAGTGTCAGGGGTGGGACTATATTATTGGGTGTGTTTATATTGGAAATTCGACAGCCAACAGGGGAAATGCCCAGTAACAGACGATTTTGCTGAAAGTTTAAAAAAAATGGAGGTAGTCAACGAAATTGTGGATACTACAATGCAGCAGCTGGACACATGAGTAAACACATATCACGTAGTCATTTCTCTTGGTATGTCCATCAAAGGACTTTGGTTTTTCTGTCCTTCACAAAAAGCCTGTTAGCCACTTTACTTAGGTTGGTGAAAACATTACTGATGTTGCTGTTCATCAAGGCCACAAACTCATTTAACATGTCCAAAACTAAATGAGTATGAGGAAATCTTCACGAGCATCATATAGTCTGCCACAATTTCACCGACTACCTTCATTGTTTGAAACATCTTGCAAAATCTTCTATTACTGGCATTTCCCCTATTGGCTGTGACTGCGTGTGATGTCACTACCGAATACAAACATGCCCAGTAATACAGTCCCACCCCTGGCACTTGATTGACAGCTAACAGTGCAAGGAATCGGAAATGCACATGCGATTCCATGTGAGTTTCTGCAGGCTACACACGCGACGCGGAGAAAGTGAAAAAGCAGACGTGGTCATTTATAATGCTATTTAAATAGACACGGGAAATACAGTTGCAAATGGATTTTGCTTTTCCATTTGAAACTTGGCGGTCACCGTGCGCTCACGAGAGCGTAAGCGCAAACGGTAATGCGAGATTTGCAGTTGCGTTTGGATTACGTCCCAATGTTCGCGTCCACATGTGGAAAAATACAATTTGCAATTCCTTTTGAAAAGTGCCTGGAATATCTTTCCATAGTGAACGAATGCGGAATAACATTAGGAAATGCATTATGTATTAAACTGCGCAGGATATCGCACCAAACCATGCGATTCATTACAACCCCATTTCCAAAACAATTGGGACGCTGTGCAAAATGTAAATAAAACCATAATGGAGTGATGCAAATATCATAAACCCATATTCTATAATACGTTCAGTTTTTATTTACATTTTACAAAGCAACTTTTTTCAGAATTCGGGTTGTAAAATGCCCTTTTTTGTTGTTTGTTTTAAATTTTTTTAGGTGTTCCTCATTGGTTTGGTGGTGTCCTGCTGTAAAGGGAAGAAGTCAGTGATCGAGGGTGAAGTGGAAGCTGATGATTCTGACTGCAGTGATGACGAGTACTAATATTAAAAAAGTGTTGAAAGTGTGTTATTTTTTGTGTATTGCTTCTTAAATCCAAGGAGTTGTAATGTGTAATTATATATATATATATATAGGAAAAAAGTTGCATTTTGGATCTGGTTTAAACTGTTTGTGGAGGAAAAAGAAATTGAGATAATTTGACATTAAAGACTTTCATTGCATTTTTTAAAGCTATAGAAAGTAAGGAAATAGGATTAAACATCGCTCTCTATATTTTTCTTAACTTGTAATAAATGTTCTGCATGGAAATAAACAAACAAACAAGAAATGAAAGACTTTTCTTAGGCATTCTTTGATCTAGTATTTTCTGGCTGTGTGTGTGGAGATGATGATGTTACATTGCCTACTGATGAGGATGTTTCTGACTGAGAATGTAATAGTTATTTTGATTACGTTCTAGCAGAAGTTTTTAACTAAAATCTGCCATATTTAGAGCCCGGATATGATGTAAAGCACAATCAAAAGTGTATTTTCTGTTTTGGAAATGATCTTTGTTTATTCGATTGAATAAAAGATGTGAAAACTTGGAAGAATTCATAATGAATGATTCTTAAATAGTAAACTTTCTTTCGGCTTCTCCCATTAGGGGGCGCCACAACGGATCATCCGTATTCTTGATCCGCATGTTCGATTTAGGACAGGTTTTTAAGCTGGATGCCCTTCCTAACGCAACCCTCCTCATTCATCCGGGCTTGGGACCGGCACTAAGAGTGCACTGGCTTGTGCAACCCTAATGGCTGGGGTTGGTTCCCTGACCGGGAATTGAACCCAGGCCACGGCGGTGAGAGCGCCGCATCCTAACCACTAATCAGTTTAGTGGCTGAGATCCACAGTGTAGGTAATACTATAATATCTTCAAAGGATCCCCAATATTAAATATCTGTGAGCGGCAAATGTAGGTGAAGCTCTAAATGTAAAGTCAAATTAATGAGAATCTGTCACTAATTGTAGATCTTCAGTAATTGTTGTGACTGATTGTAGTTGTGTTGCTCCTGACCAGATTGTTAGTTCCCATTCACCTACATATCAGAGGACCTCAGAAAAAGAGTTGTTGCTTATTTACTTGTCTTTTTTTTTCTTTTTCTTTTTTTTTCTTTTACTAGATTTTGGGAAATTATGAAGAAAATGTTTGGAAAAGCTTGAAGTTAAAAAGTTTCTAAAAGGTGCACCAAAGACATTGAAAGTCACTTTTTTTGGAAATGATATATATTTTACTAATAAGTAATAAACTATTAAAAATGCTTTATATGCTTGTTTTTATTCATTTGACCCTAAACAGTAAGATTTCCAGTATATGTTGTATATGAAAATAATGCATTCAGTGAATTGTTGATGAAGGTATTATGAAACAATTAATTACTTGTTTATTAATTCAATTTGATTCAATTCATTTTTATTTGTAGAGCACAAAAGAAAAAGCTTGAGAGGAATCAGACTCTAAAGGGAAGCCATCCTCATCCTCAACACCTAATGTCCATTCATTACTGTTAATCATTGTCTATAAAAGCAGGACTGTTCATGCAAACTGTGGTCCTGCTCCAATGTAGTAGACTGGTGATATTAATTACAGTTCAAATCCATTCTTGAAGTTCTTAAGATGCTCAGTAACTTCATTGATCTGTGGGCTGTTGATGTGGAACCATCCCCAGCTGCATAAAGTGGTCTCCAATTGAAGAGAACTCCAAAGTTTCGAAGAGAGTTAAGGGACAGGAACACTGGTGACTGGTACCTCTGGAGCAAGTTAACTTAAGAAAAAGGAAGAGAAATCTATTGTTTTTAAATAAAGTTAATTGTGTAACTAGCTTTTACTTAACATCTACCAGCCCCTAGTGGCAGTTAGAGTGGCAGACTGGACAATGCAGGGGTTCTCTATTATGTATTCTTCAGCTGCATTATTTCATGGATCCCAGTGCTTTCCATGTGTGAGCTTCTCAGGTATTTACAAGCAGCAGTGTTTTATAATGTTTCTATTAACCATCAGAAATAGGAAGCAATTGTGATCTGCTAGGATTTCCACACAACTCTCTCTAGAGTTTGCATGGAATTGTGCAATAAACAAAACAATCCAGTGAGCAGTAGTTTTTTAGTAGTGCTTATAGAAATGCCTTTTCAATGACAGCTATCAGTAGAACTTGGCTGGTTCAACCAACCTTAAAAGCTACATTAACTCAGATAATCACTCTGTACAATCGTGGTGAGCGCCTCAGGATACACAACACATTAAAACGTAATGCCACATCAAAGCCCACTTTTGTCAGACAGGAACAAAATGCTGAAGGGCACAGGGTTATCACAATTTGACAATTAAAGATTGTTAACTGTCTGTTAATTCTATGTTTCTGCTAAGATGTTAACAGATGCTAGAGTCAGAATTTGGCACAAAGCAATTCTGTTCTTTCATATGATCTGGTTGGTTTCTTTTCTGCATAAATATTAAACAAAACTTCATCACAAGTCCTAAAAGTAGACAAAGTTATCCCAATCAAACAATGACAAAATTATTACTTATGGTCAATTATTTATTGAGCAAAATATTCCAATATTAAATATTTTTAAATACACAGTTGAAGGTCAGGTTGGAGTTCATCTGTTTTCAGTCCACAGGGTGAAAATCATGTGTCAGTGATGAACTGATTTATTAAAAAAAAGGAATCGATTAAAGAATCTATCACAAACTGTGTTTGTTGAAGTGTATCATGGCACAAACCAAGGAGATTTCTAAGGACCTCAGAAAAAAATGTCTTGTTTTTTTATTTACTAGTTTTTGGACATGATGACAGGAAACGGAGCTACTATCCAAAAACTGTTTCTCCCATCTGGTTAAAAGAAATGCAGCAAAGACTTCAAGAGTTTTCGACTTTAATAGAAAATTGAATAAATAATATACACAGTATACCTACTACAAACTTCTTCTTCTTTCGGCTGCTCCCATTAGGGGTCACCACAGCGGATCATCCGTCTCCATACCACCCTGTCCTCTACATCTGCCTCTTTCACACCAACTACCTGCATGTCTTCCCTTTACCACATCCATGAACCTCCTCCTTGGCCTTCCTCTTTTCCTCCTTCCTGGTGGCTCCATCCTCAGCATTCTCCTACCAATATAACTCAAGTCCCTCCTCTGCACCTACTACAAACTACTAAAGACAATTTAAATTTATTTGTCTAGAACTTTTAACAATGGCTATGGCATCTTCACATTTCTTACCTTACCAATATACCAATAAATTACTATCCTAGCAATATTATCTACGCATGAAAGTCTTGACTGAAACATCTCACATGATGAGACAGAAAGACCATCCAGAGATACTCTGTAATCAGAAAGCTTACTTCTAGCTGCTACCCACCCAAGAGTGTTAAAGAATGGTGATCAGAATATGTGCCCTGACACTGAGACAACTGAACTCTGACTTCTTGTGAGAATCAGGCATTTCATAAGATGTATAAAACTTACACAAACATTTGAATACTGTGTAAAAATTTTAATGTTTTAACAATGTTTTCATATTATTATTGTCATAAAAAATGAACAGAAATCATGAGTTAAACCAATAAAACTCAGGGTCTACCTGTAAACAAAGACGTAGTGGGCCATGTGGTGTGAATCCTCCTACATCACTAAGTGTAGAGAACTGTATTTGTCTTTACTGTGCTCAGAAATTCTGCAATTGTAAACAGAAATCTAGTGTGGGAGTAGACCTGCACTAAAGACTCCACATGCCACTCATGCAACTGGCAACCCAGGTACTGAACAGCAGCTTCACTTCTGCACACTTGCTATTGTCGATAGAGCAAAAGCACATAGCAAAGGGGTGGGGCTACAAAACTACACATGGATCATGGTCTTTACTAATGGCAGAAGCAGATCCTTACCCTTTTTGAGGAGCCAGTAAAGAATGACAAGTAATGGACTGTGGAATGGAATAAATAAAAAATTAATAAATAAATAAATAAAAACTTTCTTTCGGCTTCTCCTGTTAGGGGTCGCCACAGCGGATCCTCTGCACATTTGATTTGGCACATGTTTTACGCTGGATGCCCTTCTTAACGCAACCCTCCCCAATTTATCCGGGCTTGAGCACTGAGAGTGGCTGGGGATGGTTCCCTGACCGGGGATCGAACCCGGGCTGCAGCGGTGAGAGCGCTGCATCCTAACCACTAGACCACCAGGGGACCTGGACTGTGGAATGGGATGCACTGCCATTTTTTTTTTTTATTTATTTATTTTTTTTAATGGCATTGTTCTCACTGTCCATATCTCTTGGTGTGGGGAGAACATACCTGTCCTCCCACCCCCATGTGGCAGTCTTTCAATTCTACAAAAAGAGAACATGGAGTTACAAAAAATATACATGGAATACTAGGCCTATAAACAGTTAGACCAACCCTCCATTACAATACTACAGTACATTGGTACAGTGATGTACTGAAACATATATTTACTTACAGTATACTGTGGTACAGTATATAGTATGTCATACAGTTATTGCTGTCAACATTTACATACTGTACTATAATGTCAAAAAAAGGTAATTACCTGTTCTCTTCTCTAAATCTTCGAATTATGGTGGACACAGTGAATCTTCTGATGTTTCGTTGTACCCTTTGTCCAGCCTCCCTCATGCTCATACCATGGACAAGAACATGGTCGATCAAAGTAGCTCTGATTTCATCAGATATTACTGTTCTTTGTCTTCGCTGACCACCTTGACCTTTTCTCACACAAACTCTTCCTTTTAGATTTCTATCCATTGTAGGTTCTCACAAACCAGTGCTCTCTGAACTGGCTTACTGTATATGTTCCCTCACATCATTAGCCACAAGTGTGAGCCATTTTGAATTGTTGTGTTCAAGTGGTGACACTTGTGCTTTAATTGTGTTTGGCTTTTGTCACCTGTTCTCACCATTATGCAGCACGGGTGCATCACAATGAAAAAGTTGTGTCTAAACAGGTGAAAAGTGCTTATGGTTTTGCCAAAAGAGTGATTGATTCAGTCAGTGGGTTCAGGCAACTGAGCATTTGGTTCAGACAAAAGGGTTTATTGTTTTAGCAATTGAGAAAAACTGTAACAAGTGACTGTCCAGAGCCAAAGCCAGGGAGCAGACAGACAGGCTAAACCGACCGTCTGCTAGCTGCAGAGTCGTCACTCAGGATCCACCATATTAAGACTATGTCTGTCCCCCGAGCGAAACCAAAATGTAGAAATTCTCAGAAAGTCTGTTTAAGTAACCTGATTAACATTAAATTAAATAGGACTGAACGCACAGCCAGCACCTCTGATCTAAAGATAGGATTGTTGAATATTAGATCTCTCACATCAAAAGTGCTTACTATAAACGAAATTATTACCGACCAGGAGTTTAAAATAATGTGTTTGACAGAAACGTGGATTAAACCGAATAAGCATTAAATGAAGCAAGTCCTCCTGGGTATAGTTACATACACTAACCCCGTCTAAATGGCAGAGGAGGCGGAGTCGCAGCTATTTATAATAATAATCTAATTGTCACACAAAAGACTAAACACAAATGTAAAACATTTGAAGTTCTTTACACCAACATTAAATATTCAGTGTCTTAAAGCAGGTCCAGTCAGTCAATTACACTAATTATTGTTTATAGACCCCCAGGGCCCTACTCTGATTTTCTCATAGAATTTGCAGATTTCATCACAAATTTAGCTACTTCTTTAGACAAAGCATTAATTGTTGGTGACTTTAACATTTATTTTGTTAAAAATAAGCAGTTGTGTCCATTCTAGATTCAGTTGGAATTAATCAGAATGTTATAGGACCCACTTATAGTGGTGGACACACTCTTGATTTGTTATTAACATTTGGATTAAAAATAAAAACTTATTCATAATTCCACAGTCTAAAGCTATTTCAGACCATTATCTCATCTCTTTTAAAATCTGCCTCAGTCATTGCATTACCGTGTTAAGCGTACTTTCACTTCAGTTACAGCAGCGCGTTTTATCAATAATCTTCCAGAATTTACAATATTAAGTAGATCTCCGTCTGACCACGCAGAGCTCGACTGGGCCAATGAATACCTAAAATCAACGTTAACGATTATAACACAAGTCCTAGCATTAGCCAAGTGAACTACCAAGTGAACTCAGTCAAACTAACAAGCAAAAATGATGCATGGTTATTCATTTATTGAAAAAAAGATTTAAATATTGAATATCTGAGTGAGTATTTGAAAGTCTAGGATTAGCAGTTAAATTGCAGTTAACTAGTAGATGAAGATTAAATCCAGCCACTAGTGACAGTTAGAAAGGCAGCTGGTACTATACATAATTCCTCAACCATGGATTCGGATGCCTTCCATGGGTGAGCTTTTCAGGTAATTCCAAGCATCACGGAGTGCAACACAACCTGATTCAGTTCTGCGTAGTTGTGCCTCTGATAGAAAATAAATGTCTCTTTTATTGTGATTGCAGCCTCAAGCCTACAGTAACTCAGATAACCACCCTGTACAATTGTGGTGAGCAACAAAAGCTTCTAAGGAGGACAACACCTTAATCTGTTAAGGTAAACCATATTGAATTCCAATTCTGTCAGCCAAGAACAGAAAACTGAATGACAAGGACACACCAAAATTGGACAATTGGAGAAAAATATAGCCTGGTCTAATGAATCTCAACTTCTGCTGAGACACACGAATGCCAGAGTCAGAATTCTGAACCAACAGCATGAAAACTTCCATAACTGTAGGGCTTTTTAAGAGAAAGCTCTCCCCCTGCTTTAGGCTACATTGTTTGAGTTACCAACAAATTGCCTGCACCTTTTGATCAAAGTCGGTGTGGCAGATAATAATAGACCAAATGTTTAATGTCAGTAGCAGTATTTTATAATAAATACATGATTATGGTGCAGGGCTACAAAACTTCACATGGCTGGTATCCACTGATGGCAGTGGCAGATCTTCACCCTTCTTGAGAAGTCAATAGAGGATAACAGGGTTTTGCAGATTCAGCATGTAGTTTAAGTCTGTTCTCACCTTTCATAAAGCTAGTAGAAGCTAACTGGTATGATCTGCTCAGTTTGGCCTATGAGTCTTTTTGCTAGTGTTCTCAGAGTTTGTGTTGTTGTATGTAAAAGCTTTTTTGGATCATTGGCATAAAACCAATAATGTGGTGATTGTTTACTTGACCACCTAATATAAATAAATTATAGCTTGAATGCTGTTCTGTGTCTTATTTACTTTTTTCTAAAACACTTTTTACAATGGACATTGTTTCAAAGAAACATATTTACAGAATGTAAGAATTATAGACCAAACATTTAAATATAAGTAAATTATACAAAACAAAATTATAAACTCAACCCTTTTGTGTACTTTTTCTATGTACACAAAAGGCCTATTTCTCTCAAATATTGTTCACAAATCGGTCTAAATCTGTGTTAGTGAGCGCTTCTCCTTTGCCCAGATAATCCATCCACCTCACAGGTGTGGCAGATCAAGTTATCCAGTTATCCAAAACCACTTAATCAAAAATGGATTGATTGAAAACTGATTGATTGAAAAAAAGTCTACTGAAAAGTCACAACAAATAAACAACACCAAAATAAAAGCAGGGGAAAAAAACAGCAAAATACCAGAAAACCTAACAGTCAAATCCCTGTTGTTTGTTTTGTGGGTTACTACTGTGCAGGAGAGTAAAGCCTGTATTTAAGTCAAGGATATTATGCTGCACAGTGCATCATTTGAAGGCAGTCATGTGTAGTGTACATTTACATTTACATTTACATTTACATTTGCGGCATTTAGCAGACGCCCTTATCCAGATCGACGTACAAAAGTGCTTTAAATCTCTAGTAATTAATAAATCTCCACTGGTACGCAAGATTACAAACTTAATATAAATATAACTCGAATTCTACAAACTTGGAAAGTGCTAATTTAGGTATTTCAGGAAGAGGTAGGTCTTCAGTCGTCGCTTAAAGATAATCAGAGACTCTGTCCTGTCGACCAGTCGAGCAGTGCTGGAGGATCTCAGACAGCGTGGTGCAGTGCGAGATGTGATGAGGTCGCTGAGGTAAGATGGTGCTGGTCCATTTTTGGCCTTGTAGGCAAACATCAGTGTTTTGAATCTGATACGTGCAGCTAATGGAAGCTATGTTACTGATGTAGTGTAAATGTCTGGATGTAGTTTTGGATGTAGTTTTGGATGTCTGGATGTAGTTTTTTGCTAACTTCAGAATTTTTGAACTTAATACTGTCTTAATTGGCCTGCCATATTACCTCTACATACCCAACTGCCACTCAGGTACTGAACGGGAAACGATAATTCAGCACCTCTGCTTTGTGAAATATCACAAGAGGACATAGACTTGGGGCGGAGATACAAAACTTCAGTTGATTGGTCTTTTTTGCTGGCGGCAGCAGCAGATCCTCACCCTATTTGAGAAGCCATTAGAGGATAACAAGGAATGGCTGATTCTGGGTATCTTTTTTTTTCTGCCAGTTCTGCTATCCTAGTGCTGGATGTGTAACACTTCTTCAGCACTGCTGTTGTAGATAGTGTTTGAAGACATGGCCATGGGTTGGAGCTTCAACACTACACTGTAAAATGTTGCTGTAATAAAATGGCATCATACTAAACATGTTTGTTTTTTTTAAACTGTAAAATCTTCTATAAAACAATTCATTCTAAGTAATTTTGTTGTTTTCCACAGAATAGTATACAGTATACTGTTAATTTACAGCGATACACTCAGAGACTGTGTCTGAAATCACACCCTACACCCTCATTCACTATTCCCTACATTAGTATAATAGTTCAGTCCACTTGATGGAGTGAATAAAAACAAATGAGTGAATTCGGACACTGATGAACACCTGCTGTTAACAAGCAGAATCACTGGAGGATAAAACAAGAAACAAAACTCCAACTGACATACAGTTACAGAGGAAATAAACTGAATTAAAACAGAGAATGATTTAACAACTTCAAAAACCAGCTTAAGTTTGATTTTATTTGTCATATATCTCCAAAACTTTATTAGAGACATAACAGAGGTTTATATTTGATTCAAAATGTTTTGTTTGACCTCACCATTTTGGAGATTAGTGGTTGCTTTAGTTTTACTTTTTAACATTACAGTATTTTAGTTTTGGCTGTTATGAATGTGTTTGTAACATAATTTTGTTAAGATAAGAACAGTCAAGAGAAGATGTGTAGTTAAGTGTTTTTCTGATAGCTAGTGATGTAATTATCATCTATTGACCCTATTATATAATCTCAGTCATCAACGACTAATCTAATTAGAATTAATCTCATATATTCAAATTGTTAACTTTTATGATTTTTAACTAATAAATTTAAACAAATTTTTAATTAGAGTTGCACAAGCTAATGCACTCTTGGTGCCGATCCAAAGCCCAGATAAATAGGAAAGGGGTTGCGTTAGGAAGGGCATCCAGCGTAAAACATGTGCCAAATCAAACATGCAAATCACAAACCAGAATTTCATACCTTGTCGGTTGAGGCCCGGGTTACCAACAACTGCCACAGGTATTGTTAGCTAACAGGGTACCGGTGAAAATTGGGCTACTGTTGGCCGACGGAGAAGAAGGAGAGGAGGAAGACGTCTACAGAGTGTGGATGCGGAATGCGGAAGGGCAGATGGTGGTAGATTTTGCTAAAATGATGGAAATGGCAGTGGTGAACACTTATTTTAAGAAGAAGGATGATCATAGGGCGAAGTATAAGAGTGGAGGAAGGTGCACACAGGTGGACTATGTTCTATGCAACCTGAAGGAGATTGGAGACTGTAAGGTGTTGACAGGGGACAGTGTAGCTAGACAGCATCGGATGGTGGTCTGTAGGATGGTTTTGAAGGTGAAGAAGAAGAAGATGAGGAGGAGAGTGAGAAATGAAATAAGAATAAGATGATGGAAACTGAAGGAGGAAGACTGTAGTGTAAGGTTCAGGGAAGAGGTCAGACAGGGGCTCGGTGGTGGTGAAGAGGTGCTGGATGATTGGGTATCTACTGCAGGAATGATGAGGGAGGCAGCTAAAAAGGTACTTGGTGTGACATCTGGAAATAGAAACATGGTAGTGACATGGTGGTGGAATGAGGACGTGCAGGAAAGCATAAGGAGAAAGAGTTGGCAAAACAGGATTGGGATCGGCAGAGTGATGAGAAAAGCAGGCAGGAAAGCAAGAAGATGAGGCAGCAGGTGAAGGGGAATGTAGCAAAAGCAAAGGAAAAGGCACATTAGGAGCTGTATAGAAAGTTGGATAGCAGGAGTGATATGTGATAGAAGTTTATAGGACTGTGGTGAGACCTGTAATGTTGTATGGTTTAGAGACAGTGGCATTGACTTAAAGACAGGAGGTGGAGCTGGAGCTAGCAGAGCTGAAGATGTTGAGATTTCCGGTGGGAGTGACGAGGATGGACAGAATTAAAAATTATTTTATTAAAAGGACAGCGCATGAGTTTTGGAGACAAAGTGAAAGAGGTGATACACTGTGGCTAATGGGAGCAGCCAAAAGAAGAAGAAGATGAAGTTTTAAGACTTTTAAAACAATTAGACAGCATTTTTAAAACTTTTTATGGACCTTAAGAGCTACAGCACTGTTGTTGTACAAAACTCCCAGAATGCATTGCAGCATGAATAAATTATGAATGTTTTTACTATTTTCTTGATTTGTTTTTATTTTGGTGTTGTTTGGTTTGTTGTGACTTTTCAGTAGACTATTTTGTGATATTTAGAGATGGTTGGCTGTTTTTTTAATCCATTTTTTTCGTCACCATGTTGAGACTTAAACACTGATAGTTGATGTCTGTGTGTGTGTGACAGTCCAAAGATTTTATTAGTACAGGTTGTGTGTAGGACTCTTTCTCTGCAGTCACTTCACTGCAGAGGAACTGTAAATGGACTTTTCCCACTGTCACATTTGGTTTTCAAATATGGAAAAATTTTGAACACATTATTCAAAGGCCTAACAACTGAAATATCAACACCAACAAAATAAAAAATATTTTCAAACAATAGCAACTTCTAGTTGGCACAACAATAAAAAGCTGAAAAACTAGGATTAGAAAAATGATTCCAAAAAGACACCCAGAAGCTGCCATTCCTTGTTATCCTCTAACACATCTTTTCCACAAAGAGCCAGTGTGGGTGCAAGTTTTTTTATTCCAACCAATCAAGAAAACACCTGATAATCATTTGCAATGCAAATCATTAGAGTTTGGTGTTGCGCTTGCTTGCTTGCTTGCTTGGTTGGAATGAAAACCTGCACACACACGGACACAGATTGGACACCCCTGCTCTAACGGCTTCTCACTGCTCCGCTCCAAGTCTAAGTGCTCTTGTGATATTCACAACAGCAGGGATGCTGAAGTGATGCCTGTTCAATACCTGAGTAGGTGGAGGCAACATGGCAGGCCAAAACAAGACAGCATGTTTCTGTTTACAATTTCAAAAATTCTGAAGTTAGCAAAGACATTCGCACTACATCAGTAATTACACAGTGACTGCCTTTAAATAAAAGCACCATGCAGCATAATATCAATCCATCTCTGTCCTTGACTTAAATACAGGCTTTACTCTCCTGCACAATAGTAACAGAAAAACTATTAGGTTTTGCTGTTTTATTTCCTTGATATTTCCATAAACTACTGCTTTTGTTTTACAGTTTGCTTCCGTAAAATTAAATGTACACTATATTACTGTTAACATACATTTCACAGTTATATTTTTTTGCCATTTTACACATTTAACTCTTTAATCCCACAGCAATATCCTCAGTTTTAAAAGCACATACTGTAAAAAATGTCTGTAAAACAAACATTCACAGGACAGTCCTATGCAGTTGTAAGCTATTTTTTATTAACAGTAAAATCCCCTATAAAATGATGCATTCTAAATAATTTTGTTGTTTTTCAGAAAGTATAAACAGTATACTGTGAATTACAAAACTACAGCCAACATACAGCTTTAGAGGAAATCAACTGATTTAAAACAGAGGATGATTAACAACTCCAAAACCAGCATTACCATTTCAATTCAATGTGTATTGGGTGGCAGAATAGTACAAAATTCCCAGCAAGCATTGCAGCATTAATAAATTATGCAGCTGAATGTTCTTGCTAATTTTTATCTTTGCTTTTATTTTGGTGTTGTTTGTTTGTTGTTACTTTCTTAGTAGACTGTTTTGTGATTGAGTTTTCAATCAATCCATTTTTGATTAAGTGGTTTTGGTCAACTGGTGATATTATTATTACCATCTAATGACCTTATTATCTAATCTCAATTAGTGATCAACTACTGATCTAACAGTTCATTTTGAATTAATCTCATATATTCATGTTATTACATTTTAAAACTATTAGAAAACATTTTAAACATCTTTAGAGCCACAGCACGGTTTAGAGACACACAAACATCAAGAATCAGTTAATGAAACTCAACAATGGCGACTACTAACAAACAAACTTGCATGCCGCAATGCATGCTGGGTGCCAGAATAATACAATTCTCCCAGAATGCACTGCAGCATGAATAAATTATGCAGCTGAACATTCTTAAAAAAATTTTATTTGCTATTATTTTGATGTTTGATTTGTTGTAACTTTTTTCAGTAGACTTTTTTTAGTGATGTTACCGCATATTGCATATAAGATGATGTACTGTAGATGTCTTTACATTGCATGTTAAAGAACCATATTCTAAAATTGTTGCATAATTTGTAGT
The DNA here is from genome assembly GCF_946808225.1 of Silurus aristotelis. Taxonomy (NCBI): domain Eukaryota; kingdom Metazoa; phylum Chordata; class Actinopteri; order Siluriformes; family Siluridae; genus Silurus; species Silurus aristotelis. The sequence goes on along the minus strand of NC_139600.1, from coordinate 4,879,867 downwards.
TGCAGTTTTTTGTGGATTAGTGAACATCTGCCCATCTTTACTTCTTAGAGATTCTGCCTCTCTGAAATGTCCTTTATATACCCAGTCATGTTATGGGCCTGTTGCCAATTGTTTCTCCAGCTGTTTATTTTTCTTCTTTTCTTTTTTTCAGCTGTTTCCTCAGTTTAAACATAAATGTTTTCTATGTTCTGTTGTGAATAAAATATGGGTTTATGCAATTTGTAAATAATTGCATTCTGTATTATTTACATTTTACACAGTGTTCAGAATTTTTTGTTGTAGAATATGCCGTTTCTTGAATGTCCACATTCCATCCAACACCAAGAGATTTCTTCAAAACGTCAGGTTGTAGTCCAAGTAAAATTTCCAGTTCTTACCAGTGGTTAATGGCAAGTGGGTTCATGCAAAAAAGTACTGTAAAAAATGTACAATGTTTAACATACTTGCTGTACAAAAAAAAAGCCAGGGTTTTATAATTCCTTCAGAATTGCTGCACATATTCTGCAAAAATGGTTCCCTAATACATAATTAATCCTGCAGGGCAATTTTCTAAATTCTCTTCGATGAAAATATCGTTAGGTCATGTCCCTAAATCCCTCAAGTTAGCAGTTATTAAGCCCCTCATTAAAAAACCTAATCTGGATCCAAGCACGCTATCGAATTACAGACCAATTTCAAATCTCCCATTTATGTCTAAGATTTTAGAAAAGATTGTCGCTGCCCAGTTATGTAACCACTTGCAGGAGAACAATATCTTTGAAGAGTTTCAGTCAGGTTTTAGGCCCCATCATAGCACAGAAACTGCTCTAGTTAAAATCACTAACGACCTGTTGTTAGCTTCAGACCAAGGCTACATCTCCCTATTAGTTTTACTAGATCTTAGTGCTGCGTTCGACACTATTGATCATGATCTTCTCCTCGATCGCTTACAGAATTACATCGGTATTCAGGGACAGGCATTAAGCTGGTTTAAATCCTATCTGTCCAATCGTTACCATTTCGTAGATTTAAATGGAGAGCTATCCAGGATAATGCTAGTAAATTATGGCATGCCACAAGGGTCAGTTCTAGGACCCCTGCTTTTTACAATATACATGCTTCCATTAGGAAATATTATTAGAAGGCATGGAATTAGCTTCCATTGTTATGCTGATGATACCCAGCTATATATTTCATCCAAACCAGGCGATACAGCTCAATTAGCTCGCATAACTGAGTGTGTTGAAGAAATAAGAGATTGGATGACCCATAACTTTCTGCTATTAAATTCTGATAAAACGGAGATTTTGCTCATCGGCCCAAAAAATAGTACACAGAAGCTCCAGCATCTCAGCCTGCATTTAGACGGTTGTTCTGTAACTACTAGTTCAACGGTAAAAGACCTGGGAGTTATTTTAGACAGCAACTTATCTTTCAAAAATCACATCAATCAAGTTACAAAAACAGCCTTCTTTCACCTTAGAAATATTTCTAAGCTAAGAAATATGTTATCTATATCTGATGCAGAGAAGCTCGTCCATGCGTTTATGACCTCTAGAATAGACTACTGTAATGCATTACTAGGTGGATGTCCTGCATCATTAATAAACAAGCTTCAGTTAGTTCAGAATGCGGCAGCAAGAGTTCTTACTAGGTCAAGAAAATACGATCATATAACCCCAATCTTATCGTCCCTACATTGGCTTCCTATTAAGTTTCGAATAGACTACAAACTACTGCTACTCACTTATAAAGCACTAAATGGTTTGGCTCCCATGTATCTATCCAGTCTCTTAACACGCTACAATCCGTCACGCTCCCTGAGATCTCAAAACTCTGGGCTTCTAGTAGTTCCTAGAATAGCAAAGTCCACTAAAGGCGGTAGAGCATTTTCACATTTAGCTCCTAAACTCTGGAATAGTCTTCCTGACAGTGTTCGGGGTTCAGATACACTCTCCCAGTTTAAGTGCAGATTAAAAACATATCTTTTTAGCAAAGCCTACACATAACACACATCACACACATCACATCACAACCTTGTGCTCCAGAACATCTGATCACATGCACATTATCAACTTGTGCTGTTAATATCATGAACAGCAGCTACGCTAATTCCTCTCCACTGCTTCTCTTTCTCTCCCCATCCCGAGGCATCCTGAGGTTTGGCCAGCTCCAGTCACGTCCCACCTCGTGAAGATTATGGACCTATGGATGATCATGGAGAAGTAGATGCCGAGTGTTTAAAGGCCCTGGCATGGAGAAGCTGATGCTGGATCTATGATGATCACAAATTGTTCTGTATTGTTGAAAGATTTATGACCAAACTTTTGATGTCACCCATATGAGGATGGGTTCCCCTTTGAGTCTGGTTCCTCTCAAGGTTTCTTCCTCATATCATCTAAGGGAGTTTTTCCTTGCCACTGTCGCCACGGCTTGCTCATCAGGGACAAACGCACACCATTCACCTTCACTGTTGTTTTCTGTAAAGCTGCTTTGAGACAATGTCTGTTGTGAAAAGCGCTATACAAATAAACTTGACTTGACTTGAAAATATTTTGCTGGTTCCTGAAGATATAAATCTTCAGGAACTATTGCAGTGTGTTATAACCTGCAGAATATTTTCAATATATATATATATATATATATATATATATATATATATATATATATATATATATATATATATTGGATTTTTACTCACACCTATTTTTATTAGATTATTCAAACACAAAATCATACAACTTTTGGGAACAATGAGAACGATCAACAACAAACAATAAACAAACAAATAAATAACATTACGAATATATACAGAAGCACTTTATAGGCACAACATAAAATCCAACCAATACTACAAACCATTTCAGAATGACTTTGATTTTGCTGTTGGAAGTGGAAGTTCATCCTATACAGTATATTGCATAAAACATGGGTCTGCTTATTAAAATATGCAAAACGTTTATTAAATTTTTAAAATCCAACTTTTTAACTTTAAATCCAGCTGTGAGGTAGATGCAGGATGAATATAGGAGGTGGTAGCTCAGTGCTTAAGATGTTGTATTTTTGGTCTTAAGGTTGAAAGTTCAAATCCCACCACCACAAAGCTGCTGCTGGGCCCTTGAGCAAGGCCCTTAACCCTTAGTTGTATGAATGAGATGATTGTAAATTGCTCTGGATAAGGGTGGCTTCTCTTTATTTGGAGATATTTTATTGCTGTTTGTTTTACTGTAATAAAGGCATGTTCCTCTCTGTGTTTGGAGTCATGCATTGAGATGAATACACTTACAGTTAAGGGTTATTTTATTAAGAATGAGAACTGTAGCCAGTGCTGTTCCTTTGGCTTGGGGTTTCACAGACTTTGTCAAAATACATTTTTTCAGTCAATTTGGCACTAAATCTCTTTTACACGGTAAACCATTGGGGAATATACACAAAGTCTAGGGAAAATAAAATGTCACAATGTACCAAGAAGAGTGCTGTAGCCCTGCTGTTGAACATGCATGCCACATACTCCAGCATGCATGCTTGTTTTTTCTATAGCAAACAGCTTAATGTAGCCTTTTATTTTAATTTATGGGTAAGAAATATCATTAAAACTATAGTCACATATTACAGAAAAATAGTTTATGCTTTTCATAGATTTTAGGATGGACTGAGTCAGTCTGAATTGGAACAGTGCCTCCAGCACCAGCACACTGAGCACTGGGGCTCCCCAAGCTGTGTGCTCGGGCCCCTGCTGATTCACAACTGTGCAGCTATGCACAGCTCCAACCACATCATCGTTCTAGAATGACACGACCACTGGTGGGTCTCATCAGAAAGAATGACTTGACAGCATACAGAGAGTAAGAAGTTGGTGTACAGCCAAGAACCTGTCTCAGAATGTGTGTAAAACAAAACAGATCTGGTGTTCACCTACCGAAGAGACTCAATTCGCATTTCAATCCAACCTGACATCAAACTGGGAACCGCATGATTCCCAGGCAGGATCGGTTTACTAGCTAAAGTATAGGCAGAGCAGGTAAAGGGCCTTGGTCTTGGAGGTGGGGCCTCTATAACCCTAACAAACCTAAACACTAGTTCACCAATCAAGACCAGCAGAAGATTAGGTTCTTTGTCCATTGAATATAAGTATCTGTCACACACCTGAAGTGAAACCAGTAAATATCAGAGTTTAATTGTGTGCCCTCTGAGAACATGAAAAGTCTGTGAACAGTGATGAACAAATTTCAAATTTTCTGGATACTGACCTGGTGGCACCAAAATGAATACATCCCTTAGAAACGCTAAACAGGAACACAAAGAAAGCACCGCTCGTGACAGCCTCCTTCATACTACATATTTTTTTAAATAAATACAATTTAAACACACAAATACAGTTGAAGAAGTTAATTATTCCTTCTGCTTTGTAGTTTGTCTCACATTTTTTAAACGCAATATATAATATGATCTATATTTATATCTATAGTCTATTGCTCATAGACACTTTAACCCCATTTTACTTTACAGAGTAGGCAAAAATTTTTATTATCTCAAATAGTGGATCAGTGTGTCACTGTTCAAAATCAATTACAGAACAAACTACTAAAAGTCCTGGGTGATTTAGTCAGTGTGTCTATATGGGATATATATATATATATATATATATATATATATATATATATATATATATATATATATATATATATATATATATAAAATACATTTATAATACATTTATAATCTTAAACTAACTAAAGTTAGCATTTTAAAGTAATGAGAAAAACATTATAACAAAGAAAATTATTATTTGACAGAGTGGTCTGGCTAATGACATGTGGCCATGGTCAAAAAAATAATAATAAAAAGACGAGCTTGTCCAGATTGCCTTTCATATTTTCTTCTTTCTTCTTTTAGTGTTCCATCCATCCATCTTCTCCCGCTTATCCGATGCCGGGTCGCGGGGGCAGCAGTCTAAGCAAAGATGCCCAGACTTCCCTCTCCCTAGACACTTCTTCCAGCTCTTCCGGGGGGACACCAAGGCGTTCCCAGGCCAGCCGGGAGACATAGTCTCTCCAGCGTGTCCTAGGTCTTCCCCGGGGTCTCCTCCCAGTGGGACGCGCCCGGAACACCTTCCCAGGAAGGCGTCCAGGAGGCATCCGGAACAGATGCCCGAGCCACCTCAGCTGACCCCTCTCGGAGGAGCAGCGGATCTACTCTGAGCTCCTCCCGAGTGACTAAGCTTCTCACCCTATCTCTAAGGGATCGCCCAGCCACCCTGCGGAGGAAGCACATTTCGGCCGCCTGTATCCGGGATCTTGTCCTTTCGGTCATGACCCAGAGCTCATGACCATAGGTGAGAGTAGGAACGTAGATTGACCGGTAAATCGAAAGTTTCGCCTTGCGGCTCAGCTCCTTCTTCACCACGACAGACCGGTACATCGACCGCATTACTGCAGAAGCTGCACCGATCCGTCTGTCAATCTCCCATTCCACCCTTCCCTCACTCGTGAACAAAACCCCAAGATACTTAAACTCCTCCACTTGCGGCAGGAACTCCCCACCAACCTGAAGTGGGCAAGCCACCCTTTTCCGACTGAGGACCATGGCCTCGGATTTGGAGGTGCTGATTCTCATCCCAGCCGCTTCACACTCGGCTGCAAACCGTCCCAGTGCATGCTGAAGGTCCTGGTCTGATGAAGCCAACACGACAACATCATCTGCAAAGAGCAAAGACGAAATCGTGTCGTCACCAAACCGGACACCCTCCGACCCCTGGCTGCGCCTAGAAATTCTGTCCATAAAAATTATGAACAGAACCGGTGACAAAGGGCAGCCCTGCCGGAGTCCAACATGCACCGGGAACAAGTCTGACTTACTGCCGGCAATGCGAACCAAGCTTCTGCTTCGGTCATACAGGGACCGGACAGCCCTTAGTAAAGGGCCCCCGACCCCATACTCCCGGAGCACCCTCCACAGGCCGCCGCGAGGGACACAGTCGAATGCCTTTTCCAAATCCACAAAGCACATGTGGACTGGTTGGGCAAACTCCCATGAACCCTCCAGCACCCTGTAGAGGGTATAGAGCTGGTCCAGTGTTCCATGGCCTGGACGAAAACCACATTGTTCCTCCTGAATCCGAGGTTCTACTATCGGCCGTATTCTCCTCTTCAGTACCCTGGCATAGACTTTCCCAGGTAGGCTGAGAAGTGTGATCCCCCTATAGTTGGAACACACCCTCCGGTCCCCCTTCTTAAAAAGAGGGACCACCACCCCGGTCTGCCATTCCAGAGGCACTGTCCCCGACCGCCACGCGATGCTGCAGAGGCGTGTCAGCCAAGACAGCCCCACAACATCCAGAGACTTGAGGTACTCAGGGCGGATCTCATCCACCCCCGGTGCCCTGCCACCGAGGAGTTTCTTTACTACCTCGGTGACTTCAGCTTGGGTGATGGACGAGTCCGCCTCTGAGCCCTCAGCCTCTGCTTCCTCAATGGAAGACGTGACGGCGGGATTGAGGAGATCCTCGAAGTATTCCTTCCACCGTCCAACGACATCCCCAGTTGAGGTCAACAGCTCCCCACCCTTACTGTAAACAGCATTGGTGGGGCACTGCTTTCCCCTCCTGAGGCGCCGGACGGTTTGCCAGAATCTCTTCGAGGCCAGCCGATAGTCCTTCTCCATGGCCTCACCGAACTCCTCCCAGGCCCGAGTTTTTGCCTCGATAACCACCCGGGCTGCAGTTCGCTTGGCCTGCCGGTACCCGTCAGCTGCCTCAGGAGTCCCACAAGCCAACCAGGCCAGGTAGGACTCCTTCTTCAGCTTGACAGCATCCCTTACTTCAGGTTTCCACCACCGGGTTCGGGGATTGCCGCCTCGACAGGCACCGGAGACCTTACTGCCACAGCTCCGAGCGGCCGCTTCGACAATGGAGGTGGAGAACATGGTCCACTCGGACTCAATATCTCCGGCCTCCCTCGGGATCTGGTCAAAGCTCCGCCGGATGTGGGAGTTGAAGATCTCTCTGACAGGAGGCTCGGCCAAACGTTCCCAGCAGACCCTCACAGTACGCTTGGGTCTGCCGAGTCTGTCCAGCTTCCTCCCCCGCCATCGGATCCAACTCACCACCAGGTGGTGATCAGTTGACAGCTCCGCCCCTCTCTTTACCCGAGTGTCCAAGACATACGGCCGCAGGTCAGATGAAACGACCACAAAGTCGATCATCGACCTATGGCCTAGGGTGTCCTGGTGCCACGTGTACTGATGAACACCCTTATGCTTGAACATGGTGTTCGTTATGGACAAACTGTAACTAGCACAAAAGTCCAATAACTGAACACCGCTCGGGTTCAGATCAGGGGGGCCGTTTCTCCCAATCACGCCCCTCCAGATGTCACTGTCGCTGCCCACGTGTGCATTGAAGTCTCCTAGTAGAACGACAAAGTCCCCAGTCGGAGCACTGTCCAGCACCCCTCCCAGAGACCCCAAGAAGGCCGGGTACTCTATACTGCCGTTTGGCCCGTAGGCACACACGACAGTGAGAGACCTATTCCCGACCCGTAGGCGCAGGAAAACGACCCTCTCATTCACCGGGGTAAACTCCAACACATGGCGGCTGAGCTGGGGGGCTATAAGCAAACCCACACCAGCCCGACGCCTTTCACCATGGGCAGCTCCCAGAGTTGTAAAGAGTCCATCCTCTCTCGAGGAGTGTGGTTCCAGAGCCCAGGCCGTGCGTAGAGGTGATCCCGACTATCTCTAGTCGGAACCTCTTTTAGTGTTGATCTTAGTTAAAGTTTTATTAATATGCAAGCCAGTGCACTTTTAGTGCCGTTCCCAAGCCCACATAAATGGGGAGGGTTGCGTCAGAAAGAGCATCCAGCGTAAAACATGTGCCAAATCAAATATGCGGACAGAGTGATGAGAAAAGTAGGCAGAAGTACAAGGAGATGCGGCAGCAGGTAAAGAGGGATGTTGCGAAAGTCAAGGAAAAGGCATATAAGGAGTTGTATGGGAAGTTGGACACTAAAACCCAGCCATTAGGGAGGCACAAGCCAGTGCACTCTTAGTGCTGGTCCCAAGCCCGGATAAATGGGGAGGGTTGCGTTAGGAAGGGCATCCAGCGTAAAACATGTGCCAATTTTAAGAATTTTATACCGGATCGGTCTAGGCCCGGGTTAACAACTACCGCCACAGGTATCATTAGCCGGCAGGGTACCGGTGGAAATTGGGCTACTGTTGGCCGAAGGAGGAGAAGGAGAGGAGGAAGACGTCTACAGAGACAGCAGGAAAAGGAGCAGTGTAGGAGAGTGGAGATTCAGGTTGGTACTGTAAATGTTGGTACTATGACTGGTAAAGGGAGAGAGATAGCTGATATGATGGAGAGGAGAAGAGTAGATATGTTGTGTGTTCAGGAGACCAAGTGGAAAGGGAGTAAGGCCAGGAACATTGGAGGTGGGTTTGAACTGTTCTATCATGGTGTGGATGGAAAGAGAAATGGTGTAGGGTTGATTCTGAAGGAAGAGTACAGTAAGAGTGTAGTGGAGGTGAAGAGAGTTTCTGATAGGGTGATGAACGTGAAGCTGGAAGTTGAAGGGGTGATGATAAATGTCATCAGTGCCTATGCTCCACAAGTGAGCTGTGAGATGGAGAAGAAGGAAAAATTCTGGAGTGCGTTAGATGGAGTGGTAGAAGGTATACCTAGGAATGAACGATTGGTGATTGGGGAAGACTTTAAGGGCAACCTGAAGGAGATTGGAGACTGTCAGGTGTTGGTGGGGGACAGTGTAGCTAGACAGCATCGGATGGTGTTCTTTAGGATGGCTTAGGAGGTAAAGAAGAAGAGGATGAGAGTGAGGACTGAAAGAAAAAAAAGATGGTGGAAACTAAAGGAGGAAGACTGTAGTGTGAGGTTCAGGGAAGAGGTCAGACAGGGGCTTGGTGGTGGTGAAGAGGTGCTGGATGATAAGGAGAAAAGGATTTATACCGATTGGCCAGGCAGAGGGACCGAGCTGGGAAAGATGTACTGCAAGTTAGAGCAGAAAAGGATGGAGATGGAAATGTGTTGACTAGTGAGGAGAGTGTGTTGAGAAGGTGGAGGAAGTATTTTGAGCAGCTGATGAATGAGGAAAATCAGAGAGAGAGAAGGTTGGATGATGTGGAGTTAGTGAAGCAGGAAGTGGATAGGATTAGTAAGGAGGAATTGAGAGCAGCGAATAAGAGGATGAAGAGTGGAAAGTCGGTTGGACCAGATGACATACCGGTGGAAGCGTGGAGATGTTTGGGAGAGATGGCAGTGGAGTTTTTACCCAGATTGTTAGACAAGATTCTGAAAGGTGAGAGAATGCCTGAGGAAAAGAGAAGGAGTGTGCTGGTACCGATCTTGAAGAATAAGGGAGATGTGCAGACCTGCAGTAACTACAGGGAAATTAAGTTGATCAGTCACACCATGAAGTTATGGGAAAGAGTAGTGGAAGCCAGGCTGAGAGAAGAGGTGACCATCTGTGAGCAACAGTATGGTTTCATGCCAAGGAAGAGCACCACAGATGCCTTATTTGCTTTGAGGATGTTGATGGAGAAGTATAGAGAAGGACAGAAGGAATTGCATTGTGTATTTGTGGATTTAAAGAAAGCGTACGACAAGAGAGTGCCAAGAGAGGAGTTGTGGTATTGTATGAGGAAGTCAGGTGTGCCAGAGAAGTATGTGAGGGTGGTGCAGGACATGGATGAGGACAGTGTGACAGCAGTGAAGTGTGCAGTAGGAATGACAGACTGGTTCAGGGTGAAGGTTGGACTGCATCAAGGATCGGCCCTGAGCCCTTTTCTGTTTGCAGTGGTGATGGACATCTTGACGAACGAGGTCAGACAGGAGTCTCCCTGGACTATGATGTTTGCTGATGATATTGTTATTTGTGGTGAGAGTAAGACAGAGTACATGTGTGTGAATGAGAAGGAGGGCAGTGGAGGGGTGTAGTTGCAGGGAGAAGAGGTGGAGAAGGTGAAGTAGTTCAGGTACCTGGGGTCAACAGTGTCAAGTCAAGTTTATTTGTATAGCGCTTTTCACAACAGACATTGTCTCAAAGCAGCTTTACACAAATCAACAGTTAAGGTGAATGGTGTGAATTTATCCCTGATGAGCAGCCGTGGTGACTGGAGCTGGCCAAACCTCAGGGTGTCTCGGGATGGGGAGAGAAAGAGAAGCAGTGGAGAGGAATTAGCGTAGCTGCTGTTCATGATATTAACAGCACAAGTTGATAATGTGCATGTAATCAGATGTTCTGGAGCACAAAGTTATGATATGTGATGTGTGTTATGTGTAGGCTTTGCTAAAAAGATATGTTTTTAATCTACACTTAAACTGGGTGAGTGTGTCTGAGCCCCGAACACTGTCAGGAAGACAGTGTTTTGAGATCTCAGGGAGCGTGGCAGATTGTAGCGTGTTAAAAGACTGGATAGATACATAGGAGCCAAACCATTTAGTGCTTTATAAGTGAGAAGTAATAGTTTGTAGTCTATTCGAAACTTAACAGGAAGCCTATGTAGGGACGATAGGATTGGGGTTATGTGATCATATTTTCTTGACCTTGTGAGAACTCTGGCTGCTGCATTCTGGACTAACTGAAGCTTGTTTATTAATGATGCAGGACATCCACCTAGTAATGCATTACAGTAGTCTATTCTGGAGGTCATAAAGGCATGGACGAGCTTCTCTGCATCGGATATAGACAACATGTTTCTTAACTTAAAAATATTTTTAAGGTGAAAGAAGGCTGTTTTTGTAACTTGGTTGATATGATATTTGAAAGACAAGTTGCTGTCTAAAATAACTCCCAGGTCTTTTACCGTTGAACTAGTGGTTACAGAACATCCGTCTAAATGCAGGTTGAGATGTTGGAGCTTCTGTATACTAGTTTTTGCGCATATGAGCAAAATCTCAGTCTTATCAGAATTTAAAAGTAGAAAGTTATGGGTCATCCAATCTCTTATTTCCTTAACACACTCAGTTATCCGAGTTAATTGAGCTGTATCGCCTGGTTTAGATGAGATATATAGCTAAGTATCATCAGCATAACAATGGAAGCTAATTCCATGCCTTCTAATAATATTTCCTAACGGAAGCATGTATATTGTGAAGAGCAGGGGTCCTAGAACTGAACCTTGTGGCACGCCATAATTTACTTGCATTAGCCTGGATAGCTCTCCATTTAAATCTACGAAATGGTAACGATCGGACAGGTAGGATTTAAACCAGCTTAATGCCTGTCCCTGAATGCCGATGTAATTTTGTAAAGTGTAAAAGTGACCCCTAATAGGAGAACCTGAAAGAAGAAGAAGAAGAAGAAGTAAATGTATAAATGAAAAGGTTAAAGATTATAATTGTTTTAAATTAAATTAAATTAAATTTATTTTTATTTGTATAGCGCTTTTAACAATGAACATTGTCTCAAAGCAGCTTTACACAGATAATGTGGTATATAAAAGTAAATATGTTCTTTATAAGTAAGTTTGTCCCTTATGAGCGAGCCGGTGGCGACTGTGGCAAGGAAAAACTCCCCGAGATGACATAAGGAAGAAACCTTGAGAGGAACCAGACTCAAGAGGGAACCCATCCTCATCTGGGTTGCACCGAATGTCCATTTGTGGCGGATATACGGTTGCAGGGTACAGTGATGATGATCAGAAGCGAAAAGTAGTCCTGAGTCAGTGTAGGAGACTGTTGACATTAACTACAGTCCAATCCATCCTCAAAGTGCCCGTTCTTACTCCGGAATTTCATGGAACCAACCAAGGCATTGATGAAAAACCGTCCCAAGCCGCACAGAGTGGCCTCAAGAGGGTGACAGGGAAAGAAGGATGCTTTTAATTATAAATATTTTATATTTTATTAATGCTTTTTATTCGTTCTGAAAGGTTGAAGTAAGGAGGCCAGGGGCCGCCAAACAAAAATATTGCCTACGGCCTCCAAATGTCTAGAACTGGCCATGTTCCCAGGGATTCCCATGTGATTCCCAGTTTGGGATTTTAGGATTTTAGGATGTGAATGCAATAGCTAGCTCTAACAAGAGTTGGCTGTTTTAAAGAAAAGTTACATAAACAAGACATTCGTTTTGTCTGAAAAGGTCATTTCAGCAGCTACTCTTTTAATGGGCAGGTGAGCTTCCTTATTGCATGTACCCTTAGCCTTCCCTTTCTGGAGGTCTAGGTGTCTAAGTCCATACATGGGCAGAATCAGTGTTGGGTATAATTGAGGAAAGCTCAGAGGACAATCTAACACCCTGTAAAAATTACATTTATTTTTGCAATATATTTTGTAATTTGCTTGTACAGTACTATTCCAAATCACTTTCTTTGCATATTGTCATGCTACGACTGTTATATCTTTATAATGATACTAGTTTTGTGCAGCACAAGGCTGCACGTACAGGCACAGGGAGCACCTACTTTCATAAGTCAGTGTGCCAAAAGACATCGTCATGTGAACATCAGGAGCTGTGCAACTGGTACTATTCTGAGCACGTGCATTACCACGTTTGCTCTTCTGATCACGTGCGCTTTCTGTCACCCAGCTCTTCTCACATGTGAGTTTCTTACCGGAAACAACATGATCTCAGTTCCGCACCCACCCAATTTGCCAAATCAGGAGTGCCGTATCATGGCTGACCCTTTTTATTTCTAAAAGAAGAGGTGCATATTATTTTCGGGTCAATTATAAAATGTTAGTATTCATATTAATAGTACTGTATTTCAAAAGATCTGCATTTGCATTCTGGCTCCATCTAGTGGTAACATTACATTTTATTAAATGAGGCGTCTCGTTCTGCTTTCAATCAATTAAGTTTTTGAAGGTGATATACTCAGTACGTAGAAGTTCTCTGTATATTTCTATATATGTTAATAGATATCTGTAGGTTAGAAAAGAGTTAGAGGTTAGAGGAGGATGTTTCTTTTATTTTTGACAAGGTGATTGAAGGTTCACTGCAAACGGCTTAGGAAATTCCTCTACTACTCAAATCAATTCTTTTTTATTTGCAGAGCGCGTTTAACAATTGACATTGTCTCGAAGCAGTTTCGTTTGCTAAGTTTGTTCCTTCTAATTGTAAGTTTATCTCAAATGTGCCAGCCAATGGCGACTGTGGCAAAGAAGAAAGAAGACGAAAACTCCTTGAGATGGCATGAGGAAGAACCGTCCTCAGCTGCACAGAGCAATCTCTAATTTAAGAGTACTCCATCTAGAGGTAGGGTGCTGGATGACAGGCAGATCCCAAGAGAGGAAAGGGACAGAAACACTGGTTGCTGGACACCTAATACTACTAATTTGCCACTCCAGGGATAAAACAGTGGTTTCAAAACTTCAAGATGATCATGAGGCAGCTTTACCTATTAAGGGACCTTCAGTTTTCTACTACAGATGGGACCTGAAAAAGACAAGGCGTGCAAATGTCCTAGATGTTCCATTTCAGTGGCTCACTAACCTTATGAACATTCTGACTTTTCTGTGCCTTTTTAAAATCTGGACGATCCTTAATTCTTTTTATAGCCCAGTGTATGTTTTGCATTCGTTTGCATATGTTTTGCAAAACATACACTGATCAGGCATAACATAAAGACCACCTGCCTAATATCGTGTTGGTCCACCTTTTGCTGCCAAAACAGTTCTGACCCGTTGAGTAATAACAGCCTGAACCAGCAATTTGAGCTACAGGAGCTCGTCTGTTGGATCGGACCACACGGACCAGCATTCGCTCCCCACGTGCATCAATCCTTATCCTTATGCCATTTTTCCTGCTTCTAACACATCAATTTTGGGGACAAAATTTCCACTTGCTGTCTGATATTTCCCACCCACAGGTTTCATGATGAAGAGACAATCAGTATTATTTACTTCTCCAGTCTTAATGTTATATTGTCATAATGTTATGTCTTATCAGTGTATACAGTGGTCCCCCGGAACCTGAATTCATCTAGACATTATGACAATTTATAAACGTAATATTGTACAATATTTGCCGAAATACAGTTTAAAATGTTATTCCTAACGTTCCTGAACATTTGGTTCAGTGGATTTCCGCAAATTTTAAGGTAATAGGCAACTTGCTGTTAGTCAGGTTTCAAATGAGAACCCGCAAATTTTCAGAGCCGAGAATTATCGGGGGTCGACTGTATATCTTTTCCATCATGAGGACAGCTGGATGTATTTCACTTACCTGAGGAAGAAATGGTACCAGGATGGAAAGCAGGCAAGCAGGAAGTGTAAGGATACAGAAAATGGGTCCTGGAATTTATGTGGATGTTACATGTACCACATTCCTAAATATTGTTACAGACAGACAACTCTAATAGTTTTGATGATTACACAGGTGAATTAGATGTCTTTGCTATTTGGATTATATAACTGTCTCATAGGAACGCCAACAAGACCAAGGAGCTGGTTGTGAACTTGTGAAACTCTGAAGCTACAGGTATCTTACACATTATTTTCACCAGTATTGTGACCTGGACTCATTACATCAGTTTTAGGCATGCTGAGGAAATTCCAGTTCTCCACAGCATTCCTAAAAACGTTTTTGTATCGGGGTATAGAACCTTTAGTGCATCACAATGCGGTACAAGAACATCTCAATCCAGGACCCCAGAGCACTGCAGTGAACTGTGAGCTTAGCTAAATGTTCTCTTGAGTTTGCTCCTTTAAACTAGGCAATGCAGTTCCAGAGCTGCTGGAATCATCAAGGATTTCACCTTCGTGTTTTTTTGCCTGCTGCAATCGCACAAGCATTTCTATAGTCATCTGGCTAAAACTGAGAGACTCAGGGGGGAGTTTCTTCCTTCAGGAGATCCGAATTCATCATACAGAGCCTTTAGGACTCCATAAAGACTTTTTGCTGTACTACATATAACATTGTGCATATTTATTTACATTTTTATAAGTGCACGTTCCTAAACAGGTCCGATGTTGCCATCTTGAAAATATCGTAAGTTGAGACATGGTCCAACAAGGAGTCTTGAAGAATGATGATCAGTATGGGGTAGTATACTGTAATTTATTAATAACTGACCAATTCACATTACAGTATTCCCCCGCTTTACCGCAGTTCGGTTTATCGCGGAATTACATTTGGCACATAACTAATTTGTTTGGCTGATTTTCCCGGTCTCTCACGAATAGCACTATAGACCAAAAAACTTATAGGGAATTGTTTTTATGGAGTTTTATGTTGAAATAATGTAATGAATTAATAAAAATATAATTATTAATTATAAAATGAAGTAAAATGTTTATACAGTACTGTATACATAAAATACTTTTTGGGGTGGCATCCGTTTATCGCGGTTTTTATTTTAACGGGGGATTTTTGTACTGTAATGTATAAACTTTAGAGAATATATGAATGTGGCAGGGGGGGCACGTGGACTAGTGCCAGTTCATGAGTGGCGGGTGGAGTGATAAAAGGGAGAGAGACAAGACACCAAGACAAGTAAACTCTGTCGATCGCTGGCGAGAGTGATGCATCTCACAAGGCGGGAGATGTGAAAATCCTTTTTTTCCCCTTGTTTAGCTGTTATTCCGTGTTTCATTTGGAAGAACATGCCTGTGATGGCGGGTGGCTCAGTGGCATGGCGTTGCCGATTTCAGTCCCCCTGCTCATTTCTGAGCCTAATTTACAGTCTGATTAGATAAATAATCGGAAAATCACCAAAAAAATCGTGTTTCCGCATATCCAGGATTGATAGGAAGCAGGTTTGAGTGAAAGGGTCAGTCATGATACAATGCCAATGCACAAAGGGTTAAGGGCTTGGCTGGAAAGTCCTGGTTCTTAAACCCTCCTTTATGATCTATAATCCAGAGCCTTACAGTAACTGTGGAGCCACAACTGCCCTTTTCTAATGTGCCCTTTAAATCTGTGGATTACTGTGTTTGTTTAGGGATTTGCATGATTTTGCCAGTTTCAGTTACTGTGTATTCTGTATTTGTTCATATCTTTTATAAATTCTACTCAAAATTGCCCATAGTCTGTGAGTAAGTGTATGTGTGGGTGTCTAGAGGGACCTGTGATTGATTGGTATGTATTATATTCACTGGATCCACTGCACAAACCGAACATTAATTCCTGAACATGAACACATGAACACACATTGTTATATTTTGCTCGTCAGACCATCTGATGAAGTACAGTGCAGGACAGAGTTGACACATCCTCTGAAGCATTATGAACATATTATCTCTTTTATTTACATTCCGTTTTTCAAATGTTAACATTTTTTTTCCCGGTATGTCATCAGGTTGGCATTTTAAATCTTTTCTCAGCAAAATAAACTTGACACAAGTAAAACAGATGTAGACAAAAGTTTTATTTACACCATACAACATTTTTCAGTTTTAAATATTTTATACAGGGCTGCAGATGAGAGAGCTTGCTGAGTGCCTTCAAGCAGATTCTGCAGTATTAAAGTTGTGAAATATATTATTCATATAAAAGTGAGTATTACCTTTATTGCATTTAAAGCAATGAAGAATGTAGCTTGACGAACATTCATTTTTAAATGACAGGAAAAAAATCCTCCTCGCCTCTTTTCCGATATTTTTCGTGTCATAAAGTAAAAAGTGTAGTAATGGCCGAACTGACTTGTTATAAACCTTTTTAAAAACCTGCATAAGTATGTACATTGTGCTCCTGGACTCAGTCACCACTGAACTAAAAAAAAAACTGAGCCCAATGAAGCTTTTGGGTTGACGTAGCATAGTGTCACGGTGTGTTTCCTATTTTTGAGGTCTCATCTAAAAAGATATACCTTTTGTAGATCCAATTCTCTTCAACGGATATGTTCAAAACACAGGATGGTTATATTATACACCTTGCTGCTCCCTCACTAAGTACGCTAGTGAGAATACAAAAAAGATGAAGTTTTTGTCTTTTATATCATTTATATCTCCTTTAGTCCTTTTTTTAAAATCTTATTGGCACGTAATGTCCCTGCTATATTTCTAGGACCCCGATATGTCTTGCCAAGGCTGCCTGAAGTGGTTTCCACATGTTTTTTTTTTTTTTTTTTTTTTTTTTTCCAGTGCAAAATATGTCCTGCTTCGTTCATTCATCTATTCCTCTCATTACACCTCTGTTTGGAAATCTCCCTCTTGGACATCCAGTGGAAGGTTTACACATTTTTCCCACTCAGCAGGAGTCATCTCCAGAGAGTCCTTGTGGTCTGACTCCAGTACATTCATTGTGGCGTAGTTCTGGTACTCACAGGCTGGGTTGTAGCTTTCCCAAGGGTTTTTACTGGGCATTGCCTTATCCTGTGCAAAAAGAAAAGGGACGAGACACTGGCAATTCAGAAAGGCCGCATTCGCCATGGCTACATGTTTGGGCTGTTGCATCAGGTGCTCACTGTGTGTTCAGTAAACATGAATGTTATGTCTAAAACCCAATCGCGTATCAAAACGTGGCCAAGCTCGTTAACAAATGGATAATTTAGCACAATTTAGTGTGGTATAGTATTGAAAAACAAAACCAAATTAAAGCCCTGATTTGACTGCATATACATTCATTTTAATAACATTTCAGAGTGTGCCATTTCATTCTAGCATGAAGCTTGCAATGTGCGCATAAATCCAGTATAATGGTAATTAAGGATGTGAGAGAAGAAGAACTCAGCACTAATGTTTGTCTCTGCTGAGTCTATACTTGTCTTGTTTCTACCTGTATTTTGCAAATACCCTTAAAATACACCTAAACATGAAAGAAAACTAGAGAAAAAAGGACTACGACTATTTACAGTTTAGCTTTACATGTACATTTTTGGGTTATTAACCATTAAAATACAGCTCAACTGTGTCAGGATGCTAAATATAACACTAATTATACAGTGGTGTATATAGTGATAATGTGTTAGAGGTCGATTGATTCATTGTTTTTTTAATCAGCACTGATTGTTGATTGCTGGAACTATCAATATCTGCAAAATTCCTTAGCGGTAGTTTTTCCGGGTTGCTTTATACCATATGATAAAAGCCTCTAGAGTTTAATTGAAGTGTCTTTTTTGGTCATTTTGAATGTAACTGTTTTTTATTTACTCTTTGTTGCAGTCTTTACCTCAATATTTATTAAATATAATTAATATATTAATCATCATTTTGTTTAGCATCACTAAAATCATATCAGTTTAATGATTCAGTTTAAAAAAAAAAACAGTTTCCATTTTAAAAGCTATCGGTTGATTAATCGGTTATCGGCAAGTACGATCCCACCTAAATATCGTTATCGTTATTGTTTGAATCCACTTCCTGTCAACCTTTAATGTGGTTCGGCGTATGTGTGTGCGCTTATGTGAATTTTATATGTTGTTATAGACTTTGTGTGCACTTATTTTATTTGTCCGACAACGTGTACATTTGAGAGTTCACTGCTTCAGTCAGGTGGATTGGCTGTGAATTACCCCAACTTATGGCAATAACAAACCAGCAATGGCCCCCTGAAATGTCTGAATGTGAGCAAATCAAGTGGTTTTCTGTCATGCATCCACCAAGCAATGAAATTGAAATAAAGATTTTAAAGGCACATGTTCTAGTAAAGGGTACTGCTGTGATGAATAAATGCCTCGACTGGACATTATATTAATTCCTTTAGTCACTCACTTCGTGACTCTGGATCATATGAGCGTGAAAGCGGAGGTTGAAATATGGTGCTTGTGGCATGGCCCACCTCCCCCCCTCCAAATCACTCTTACTCACCATGCTGCTCATATTTGGTATGTCTCGAAATCGGTCCAGGGTTTGAAATTTCTGATTCAGTTCCTGGAACAGCTCCATGTGTCTTTTCCTGGTGTGCATGACTTTCTGCAATGGCAAGGAGTGGTGGGGGGAGGGAGGGGTTGGAGTTCAATCAAGCTGATAACCAGTGTTGTATCAGGAAACAAACTGCCTCTTGCCACATTTAGAAACAGCATTTTTCACTGAAAGACTTGTTGCTATAATATAAATTTTCAATGCTTGAAAATAGAAGGAACCCTGCAAATTGCTATAAGTGCTATAACAAAATAACGATAAATGGCAGCACATTACATGAACCAACAAAGATTTGCAGTAGCACTTTACGCGTCTTTTTTTTCTTTATTTTTTCTTTATTTTTTTTTTTTGCAATTGAGTAACAGGGCAGAAACAGAATGTTCTCTGTGAACTTCAGAAAAAAAACGATCTTTTTTTTTTTATTTGATTTTCAGCTTGAGATCTGTGAATGTAAAGGGGTAAAATGGGAATGGGAATTGCTACTCTGTGTGGCAGCTGACAGCATCACTTTAACTCTAACCGCAGAGCTCAATAAATCTTATATTTGTCAGGAAACTTGCTGCTCCAATAAGCTTAAGTGCTACACAAAGTAGTTGTAAATTAAAGAGTAAAACACAAAAGCAACAAATGGCCCTTTCGTTGATGTAAGTAAAGCCTGAGACATGCACTTCATCAATGAAAAGCCTTGACATACCTCAAAGTCCAGGTCCTGGTACCTTGACTTTCTCCTCTGTGTGAGGAAAAAGGGCATGCGTTAGATCGCAAAACAAAATACAGCCAAGACTAAATGAGCTTCTCACTCAAATTCTGTTTTTATCTTAAAAGCAGCTCATTTACACCAACATCTCATGTAATTCTTTATACATGTTATGTTACTTGTTATTTAGTTCATCAGAGTTTGGCTTGGATATGTTTTTACTTCAGTTTTACTTTAATTCTCCATACATACAGGATTTCCACTCTTATGATTTAAGAGTATTTTTAATATTTAGGAACTAGAGCCATTTGGAAAGTAATTAAACACTTACTTTAAAAGTGATTAAACGGCCAGGTGTGGTGGGTTTCCTTCGTATTTCCTCATTTCTATCCTCATTATTATCACATCTCTATTCTTTTCACTTACATTGTGAATATACGCATATTTATTTTTATACAATGTGTTTTGCACTTCTGCTTGGATGCTCATGCGTTGGCCCTGCACCTGGACTTAGCACAATGACAATCATCTAATAATAATGATCTAATCTAATAATCTAAACTAATGTAATCTAATTTCAACACAATTTAAAGGATAAAGGTCTGGAACACCATGACGTCTCCTGCCGTGTTTGAATGATGCGGTTTATAAAAAAAAAAAAAAAAAAATATATATATATATATATACATACATACATACATACATACATACATATATATATAAAATTTAATCTCGCTCACGACAAGGGAACGCTATCCAAAATGTTCAAATATTAGGGTAAGATTTTAAATGTAAAAAAATAATATTTAGTGATATTTATTAGGTTTATTAGTAGGATTTAAGTACCAACCAAAACAGGCTAATAAGTATAAAAACTAAATAACTCACCTCTAAAGAGCTCATAGAGGTAGTTGAGCCAGTCTCACTTCGTGCCATTCCTACGCTCTCTTCCATTTCAGCCAGGAAGTTCTTGACGGCGGTCCGAGGCTCGAACGGCAGGGTCTGAATGTGTTCCAAGGCTACGGGAAACTGCTGCTCCATGCCTGCGCTCATGTGCTCCATCCCTGATGAGCCGATGTTGAACTCAGTGCCCATCTTGTAGTGCATCAGCCTGTCATGTTGCAGAGTGTCCATAGCAATGTTCCGCTTGCTGTCCTCCTTCAGCAGTGTGGCTACGCCGCTCGAGCCGGTGGGCAGGGACACGGCTGCTGCCGAGGACCGAGGCATCACGATGTAGTCCGTTTCCATGGATCCCTGCTGCATGTGGCTGCTGAGCTCTTGTTCGCTCTGCCTCATGCCGTCGTCTGTGCACAAGTAAACGGTGCGGTGCATGTCGCTCGCACTCTCGCCCGGACACGACTCGCTCATGGGCATGTGCAGGCCCGATGGCTGTTGGATGATCACTTTCGATATGATATTACCCGGCAATGTGGAGTAGTTGAGGCCCTCTGGGCCTTTTTCTTCCTCTTCGTCATTGAGGGAGATACGTGACAGCGTTCCGGTGATGGTAGCAGCACGACAAGAGCCCATATCTTTATGGAGAGCTGTGGGATGACGAGTTATAGTAAGAAAATAATACAAGAAAACAGCTCCACTGGGCTCCTGAAAACTCTGCAGTTCCATTAATAGTTAGAAGGCAAGTCAAACGAAATGTCTCTTCAAGCATTTTCACAAATATTAGTATTTTAATGTTTTTATGTCTTTAACTTTATAAGCACCTATTAACAATGGTAGCAAGTCACTCATTTTAATCAATATGCTAAGATGATGAGATATTTCCCTTGAGGCATTACCACTGTAGACTGTTATATGTACTCATGACCTTTTCAGTCTAATATAATAAATGAAAATCGCAGACATTAAAACCAAATTTATGGCCACTATCACTTACGTACCGGATCGACAGGCAATGTCCACGTCTTTTTCGAAATCAGTCTGTGGAGAAAGAATAAATAATAAAATATTACTATCAAGAATGAATACATTAGTCACAGTAAATAAGGCCCTGTGCACCACTGAATCATCAATCGAGAAAACGATTCATCAAACGACCTCAGAAAAACATTAGAAAATAGAGGAACGTGGCTATAAAGGGTTCACAACACTAATAAATCAGGAGAACAGCAAAGGCAGAAGTCATTCTAAAGAAACTCAGCTTCATTAAAAAAAATGAGGATAAAAATCCAGTGTTGTCTGAAGACTGAAGACAAATTTAAAACGGAACACAAGGCACCCGAAGACTGCAGGATTATTAGAACAGTGTTTATTATTAGATTCTGAACTCTGGTCCTGGAATGCTCCTGGCCTGAATATCTTGCTGGTTTCTTGCGCTGTAGCACAAAACCAGAGACACCCCATAATACAATGGCACTCTGGCTGACAAACATTGATTTTTCATTTTCAATACAAGCTGTATACCAGGCCCTGCAAAGTGTCAGTACAAGAGAGTAGACTGACATCTTTATTAACATTTAAAGCATTACCTCATGCTTAGCTCCTTCCTCTACACCCAATTCTGCTCTGCCTGATTGTGGATTATACTGTTAACGATAGCTAGGTTGGACTGTACTTGCTGATAATGAATAAAAGAGGCACTTCAAATAAACAGCACGTGGTATCAGTGATTTGCCTCTAGAGGCTGCTCTCGTACTGCATAACGCAACCTGGAAAAACTGTCGGTATGGATTTTAGCAGATAGTTCCAGCGATGGGTGTGCCTGAAGGGCAAATCGAGGATCATTATAGACCTAGCAACATTCTGTTCATCCTCATGCTTGATGAACACAGGCATTACAGAGCCATTCACACCCACACTTAAATACATACTAAAAACAACGTCCGCATGAGGGCCATTTTTAAAACTAACTAGTAAGGACACAGAACACATTAGAGGTCGACTGATTCATCGCCGAATAATAAGCACCGATAGTTGATTGCTTTTAATAAGCGGTTTGGTGTTGTTCGACCTTAAATAATAAATCACACAGCTGAAGAAATACATGTATAAAATGTATAATCTGTACAGTCTAACACAAATATAACTCTTAAACAGTGGTGGGAAAACAACACAGAAAAAAAAATAGATTATAAAAATAGCATTGCAAAGAAATATCCATAAAATGTAGCACTGTTTCAGGCCATATTTATTGAAATAGGAGTGCAAGATGTGTTACCATTATTTGTGCATGGCCATTAGGGAAAGTGCCTGTTGCATCGGCACCGATGGGGTCTTTACAGTTCCTCAGACGACATCTAAAGGCATCTTGCACCTAAAAGGTTAAACATTTGAATAGGAAGCAAAGATACACAACACACCCTGAGAGGTAAAATTTTAGCACACAAGTATTTTAAAAGTAAAACTTTGGGGACACTAAATATGTGCCAATTGACAGGATGTCCAAGGCTAAGAATAATTATGTGAGAAAAATAAAGCAGGAGAAAAGAGGCAACAGCTAGGTAAAGCGAGTCTGGTGGATCAGAACCGGGCCTACCTCTCTGCGGAGGACACAGTGCACCATGACTATGACAAAGCCTTGGAGTGAGTCAAATACGGCAAACAGGATTTGGAACAGGATGGAGCGCTTGTCTGTCATGGCAAGCACAGCTGACATCCAGGTGAGCGCCAGAAGAGGCAAAACTACGCAGGAACTCCAGAGAGAAGCCCTGAAAGAACGGCATGGGAAGATGGAAGGGGGAGAGGGGTTGAGATCAAAAAGACGGATAAGATGATGGAGAAAGAGAAATAGAACAAGATTGTGAGGGAATGAGGAGGACAACAGTGCGAGCAAAAAACAAACACAACCATTTCTACTTGACTGAACTAATGTTTAAAAGAGCAGCATTTAAATCACTATTTGAAGCAGACAGGAAACTCCTTGAAAGCACCGTGTGCATGGCACTAAACGTCCCCGCATAGAGATTATTTGTCTAAAAATAGATTCAATCTGGGCATCATTTGAAACAGTGGCATTCAAAGTCACAGGAAGTCACAAGAAGAACTTATTGGGTTTTCAGCTGTATAATGTCTGCAAATTACACATACCAAAAAAGAAAACACACCCACCCATGAAATAAAATAAAAAAAACCTTTCTGATTACCTCATTGTAAAATACAAGTCGAGACATGGCCACATACTAATTTAACAAATTACAGTACCTCATTTAGCAAAACAGTGCAATTTACAGTACCATACTGTAAAACCTTACAGTATAAATGTACACGATTTAGGTATAATATTATGACATTATAACATTATAAACGGTGAAGTGAATAACACTAATTATCTCTTTATTATGACACCTGTTAGTGGGTGGGATTTATTAGGCAGCAAGTGGACATTTTGTTCTTAAAGTTGACGTGTTAGAAGCAGGAAAAATGTGTAAGCATTTGAGCGAGTTTGACAAATTGTGAAGTCTAGACGACTGGGTCAGAGCGTCTCCAAAACTGCAGCTGTTCCTGGTCTGCAGTGGTCAGAATCTATCAAAAGTGCTCCAAAGGACAAACAGTGGTGAACCGGCAACAGGGTCGTGGGCCGGCGAGGCTCATTGATGCACGTGAAGAGCGAAGGCTGGTCCGTGTGGTCCGGTCCAACAGACGAGCTCCTGTAGCTCAAATAGCTGAAGAAGTCCATGTTGTTAATTCTCGACGAGTCAGAACAGTTTTGGCAGCAAAAGAGGACCAACACGATATTTGGCAGGTGGTGATGATGTTATGCCTGATCGGTGTGGTGGAAACGGGCAGGTGGATGAGTGAGTGGAGGGCGGAGCTGGATGAAACGAGCGGTAAGAAGCACACCTGTAGCTGATCAGACTAATCTGTATGCTATGTTTCACTGTCCGGTGATGCCGATTAAAAGACAAAAACTCTGTTGATCGCTGGCTGAAGTAAGCTATCTCACAAAGCAGGAGATGCATACATCCTGTTGTATCGATGTCGATTGTAAGATCAGAAAACTTATAAGTCTAACCATCAAACCTCAGTGACCATCTGTATTTTAAATATTCCAGTCTAGACCACACTCATTTCTCATTCATATAATACAAAATTTACAAATACTTTCTAAAAAATATAGACCCACTTTATGGCTACACTCATAATTAAATAAAAGTGAATAGGAATGTCTTTGTATGCTGTTGCACTACAATTTTCCTACACTGAAATGAGGCCAAAACATGGTCCTGACCTGTTCTGCATGATATGTCCCTGAGATCATGGTGTAGAAGAACTCAAGTAAAATATGCAGAACCCTTAACTTCTTAACACCAAAGAATTTCTGCTCAAACTGTCAGAAAGCATCAACGGGAAGCTCATCTGCATGCTCGTCCGTCGTCCTCATCGTGGTCTCGACCCGACTGCAGTTCGTCTTCGTAACCGACTTAAGTGGGCAAATGCTCACATTCGATGGCGTCTGGCACTTTGAAGAGGTGTTCTCTTCACGCATATGTCCCGCTTTTCACTGTACAGGGCAAAACGCTGAGGCAAATGGTGGTCACACCAGACACTGACTGGTTTTTGAACCCCAGCTATTTGTTGATACCTCAAATAATGAAGACTACAGCACGGGGCAAATCTTTCTCGTACAAATCCCCACAGTTATATAACAGCCTTTCTATTAGTGTTCCGGACTCAGACACAGTCTCAGTGTTCAAGTTGAGGCTGAAAACATAGGCGAGTCTTTTATCAGTAGATTTTTCTTGGGTAAAGGAGCAGATCTGGAGCGACCATAGATATAGTCTATATGTGAACTGGGATATTTGTATGCTGTCGTCCCCTCACTCTCACGCGATTACTCAGGTTTGTTGATGGTGGTGTGGTGGGTCGTCTCTTATCCCAGAGATCCCTCATGTCTGTGTTACCCTCTGGCTCTCCCTTTTAGTTTTGCTGCCATAGCGATTCTAGCTGGAGTCGCCGACTACACAGTATCTTTGACTTTAATCCTTGATCCATATCCTTCTCTTCCTTTCACCCCTTCAGCAGTGACCAGTGATCCTGCCACTCTCTTTTCCTAAGATCTGCCCGCTTCATCCCAGCCTGCCTCTGGATGGTGTTCTCTTCAATCGGAGGCCACGTTGTCCAGCTGGGCATGTTTCACATCAACAGCCTGGAGGTCCATGAAATTACACAGGAGCTCTGAAGATAGATTTGGACTGTAGTTAATGTCAACAGTCCGCGACACTCAGGACTCAGGCCTACAGGTTGCATCTGATCGCCATCACTGCACACCTCAACATCGTTTATCTGTAATCAATGGACATTCGTTGCCACTTTGATGAGGTTCCTTTCTTATGCCATCTCGTGGAGTTTTTCCGTGCCACAATCGCCAGCTCATTTAGAAGTTATAAAGAATTTGTTTATTCTTTCTTACCACAGAATCTGTGTAAAGCTGCTTTGAGACAATGTTCATTGTTAAAAGTGCTCAACAAATAAAAATAAACTGAATTAGAAATTAGAAAAGGACTGGTGGACTGGAATGTTTAACAGGAACATATGGGGTGAAATAATTAGATGCCCACAAACATTTGCCATACTTTGAGTGCCACTGTATTACACCCATATTGCAATAAATCTGTAGTTGTTTTTGAAAAACCGTGAGCCATGTACTTACATGGCATTGCTGGCCGTAGTTGCTGATAAAGCAGTTGTAGAGACAACGCCACACTTTGCACATTTTAAAGTTAATCCTGTATGCGGCTCGCTCATCTGCCTGCAAGAGCAGCCAAGAACAACAAAAAAAACCAAGAGAAAGTTAGCGTTTCGCATGCTCTCTCCTCGTGTTAAAGATTAAACTGGCAGATTAATGACTCCCAGAGGGACAGCGTTCAGTATTACCTCTTTTCTTTAACTCTCATTATACAGGTTTTTTTAGACCGTGTGCATTATGCGTACTGATAGCTACACAGGGCCGGATTTGAGCATGTTAATAGTATGCATTTGAGTATGTTAATAGTGTGAGGAGCTCAAGGAAACCTGCTACACTTTTAACTTACCCTGCTCTGTGTTTCAGCTTCTTGTCCAGGATGCCATCTCTGGAAACCAGTTTATTGAACACCAGAATGCCAATCACCATATTAACCTGCAAACACACAACAATAAGGGTCTCTCTACCTGTTCTTTGATACACCTTATGCATTCTATCTATCTATCTATCTATCTATCTATCTATCTATCTATCTATCTATCTATCTATCTATCTATCTATCTATCTATCTATCTATCTATATCTATATATATATCAGTGACAACTATTTGGGTAACAGATTGTTTCACATTATTACATTTTTATGAATATTATTTATTATTAATATAACATGCATGTTTTAATGAAAAAGAATGTTGAAACCCTTGAACAGACTGCTGAATGCTCCATAAGGTCTTTTTTTTTTAAACAGTAATAGTAACAGTAACAGTAAAGTATTAAATAAAACAAAACCCAAACAGAAGTGTAAGACAATGGGTCCCCACAAGCTACCCAAATAATTTCCCTAGGAATACATTCCTAAAAAGATATTCCTTTACCTAATCTTTTACATAAAATGACAAGAAAAAAAACCCCAAGGAAAAACAAACAAAAAAATAATAATAAAATGGAATCCACAGCATTTACATGCTGCAACTCCTCATGCGTCAGTGGGTCATGTACAGTGAGTAAAATAAGTATTTGAACACCCTGCTATTTTGCAAGTTCTCCCACTTAAAAATCATGGAGGGGTCTGAAATTGTCATCGTAGGTGCATGTCCACTGTGAGAGACATAATCTATAAAAAAAAATTCCAGAAAACACAATATATGATTTTTAAACTATTTATTTGTAGAATTCTGACCCTCAAAGACCTGTTAGTCTGCCTTTGAAATGTCCACCTCCACTACATTTATTATCCTAAATTAGATGCACCTGTTTGAGGTCGTTAGCTGCATAAAGACACCTGTCCACCCCATACAATCAGTAAGAATCCAACTACTAACATGGCCAAGACTAAAAAACTGTCCAAAGACACTAGAGACAAAATTGTACACCTCCACAAGGCTGGAAAGGGCTACGGAAATTGCCAAGCAGCTTGGTGAAAAAAGGTCCACTGTTGGAGCAATCATTAGAAAATGGAAGAAGCTAAACATGACTTTCAATCTCCCTCGGACTGGGGCTCCATGCAAGATCTCACTTCGTGGGGTCTCAATGATCCTAAGGAAGGTGAGAAATCAGCCCAGAACTACACGGGAGGAGCTGGTCAATGACCTGAAACGAGCTGGGACCACTGTTTCCAAGGTTACTGTTGGTAATACACTAAGACGTCATGGTTTGAAATCATGCATGGCACGGAAGGTTCCCCTGCTTAAACCAGCACATGTCCAGGCACATCTTAAGTTTGCCAATGACCATTTGGATGATCCAGAGGAGTCATGGGAGAAAGTCATGTGGTCAGATGAGACCGAAATAGAACTTTTGGGTCATAATGCCACTAAACGTGTTTGGAGGAAGAAGAATGATGAGTACCATCCCAAGAACACCATCCCTACTGTGAAGCACGGGGGTGGTAGCATCATGCTTTGGGGGTGGTTTTCTGCACATGGGAAAGGGCGACTGCACTGTATTAAGGAGAGGATGACCAGGGCCATGTATTGCGAGATTTTGGGGAACAACCTCCTTTCCTCAGTTAGAGCATTGAAGATGGGTCGAGGCTGGGTCTTCCAACATGACAATGACCCGAAGCACACAGCCAGGATAACCAAGGAGTGGCTCTGTAAGAAGCATATCAAGGTTCTGGCGTGGCCTAGCCAGTCTCCAGACCTAAACCCAATAGAGAATCTTTGGAGGGAGCTCAAACCCCGTGTTTCTCAGCGACAGGTCAGAAACCTGACTGATCTAGAGAAGATCTGTGTGGAGGAGCGGGCCAAAATCCCTCCTGCAGTGTGTGCAAACCTGGTAAAAAACTACAGGAAACGTTTGACCTCTGTAATTGCAAACAAAGGCTACTGTACCAAATATTAACATTGACTTTCTCAGGTGTTCAAATACTTATCTTCCTCACTGTATATGTCTAAACCAGATGACTGAGATTAATTATATAATTGCTTGTTCTCTGTAATGCGTTTATATCTCGCCTCTTAAGTTTACTTCAAAAGAAAAAAAAAATAGCAAGAAAAAGAAACAAGGAAAAGCTTTGGGACAAATTGTATGTTTTAAAGTCCTGGGGACACTACAGTTAAGATCTGCCCCACACTGAGCCCAGTCTTAAACACCACCTAGAGCTCAGTATTGCTAAGAGCTCAGAAAAATAAAGGAACAATCAAGACCATACTGTAAAGTGTTTTGTATATGAGTTTGTATTTGTTTCCTTGTAAAATGGTAACAGGAATAATGTTTGAGTATGAGTGAGGACTGAGTATGAGGTAGTGAGGAGTCTATTTAGACCAGTGGTCCCAAACCTTTTTTGCGCCACGGACAATATTTTCACGGACCGGCCTTTAAGGTGTGGCAGATAAATACAACAAAATAAAATGATACTACCATAAAAACTGTTATTTTTTAAATTTATTAATAAACGTGAATCCACTGTGTTGTTGTTTGTTCATTTTGCTCGCTTGGGTGTTTGAATTTAGCGGTAATGTATTATGTGTTAGCGGCCGGAGCCCCTTTAAGAAGGTAGCGGATGGAGGTAAGACATGTGACCGAGGCATCATGACACGCATCAAGAGTGAGTCATAGACAGATGTGGAGGAGAAAATCCGGTCATTTTCCAAAATAAAACATCGTTCAGAATCAGATAATAAATAAAACGGAAATAATGTTAGTTATGTATTCTTTTTATGTACCAACTGACCCACGGACCCATCAGATTTATTAAAAAAGAAGAGACCTACAGTCATCTAAACATGAAGTTATGAAAGCATGAACCAGGCTTTCAGCATCTAAGTATGTAGAGAACAAAGATGGGAAACAGTGAAAAGCTTATAAAAAAAAAAAAGTGATGTAATGGGGTACAAACTAAATTGTTAAAGTACTTGTGAACTATGACATCATTCATTTAGAAAAAGCATAAAACCCTACGGATCCCCAAAAACTCACAAGCACTACTGCAGCAGCAGGTCCAACAAAGGCATACAGCAGTCCTCCCTCCAGAGAGAGCCAACAACTGTACAAAGAAACACCAGTCATCAGCACAATCAGCATCCCATTTCAGTACACATGAGGTGGTAAGTTCACGTGTGTCCGTGTGCGGTGGTCTTACTACTGCGGTGTTCCGTAGCCTTTTGCTTTTGTGAATCCTATCGAGATGGCAACCACCAGTGCAGGCAAACCTTTAAAACAGGGAAAACACACATTTAGGGATGAAACACTGGAGTTTTAGACAGGATTACAGTCTGAATGATTGTTTTCGACGATGCTGCCGCGTTTCTTTGGCTTTTCACTGTTTGACTTTCTGTCGTGCATGATCGAGACAGCACTTTGGGAATTTGTGCATCAATTCAATTCAATTTTATATGTATAGCGCTTTTTACAATAGACATTTTCTCAAAGCCCACCACTTTCCTTCATTCCACTGCCGCTTCTAATGCATTAGAGCAACAGCCCAGCATTAATCAACCACCAGCGGACTGCCAGCAAACGCCAGTGTATCTAAACCACTATAGCTGGTGCATTTATCACAATCCGGTCAAGAGAGGAGAAAGAAATGACGTCTTAACCTAAAGAGTCTAAATTAAGTAGATGTTGTTTCATGGACAAGATGTGAGGGTTACAGAGAAAACACAAGGTGGTGACCACACAAAGAAATACACAATGAGTTAACACTCATCCTGAGTGTATGTAACGATACACGTGTTTGTACAGAACCGTTTCGGTGCAGGACTCTCGGTACGGTGCACATGTGTACCCAATGCAATCCTTCTTTTACGTGCGGAAAATAGTTAAAATCTGAGCTTCCTCACGAACATATTAAGTGCTTAATCCGTACCGGAAACACGATTTATACTGCGCATAAAGACTATGCAACAGTTTCCTCCCCTCAAGCTAACAGACTCCTCAACTCACAGAACTGAACTCTACTAAACACACACACACACACACACACACACTCAACTGTGTGTTACTGAACTGTTACAAGCTGAACTCATCACACACTCAAACTCATTTCACTTAACTTCGTACACATCCATGCCTTCAGCACCACCCATATTAAATTATATTAATCATATTATACTGTTTACATGCTGTTTTGCACCTCCTGATTGCTGCTATTGCTGTTTTTGCACAACATTGTGTTTATGTTTATAAGTACACTCTTGTTTATAGTTCTCTCTTTTGCACATTGTACTGTATGTTATACAGTAGGTTTACTAATAGGCGCCATTTTGTGTTTTGTGTATCTGTCCCACACTGTCTTGTGTTGTTTGTTTGCACTGTCTTTGTTTTGCACTGTTTGCACTCAGTTGCACATGATGCACTTTATGTGGCGTGGACACTTAATTTTTATCCTTAGCTCTGTGTCCTGTATGAAGCTCTAAGTTGTGTGATGAAGCTCTATGTTGTGTGGTGAAAACCGATGTTGTGTGATGTGTGTTGTGTGATGTGGTTTATGTTGTGTGATGTAGCTCTATGTTGTGTGATGTGGTTTATGTTGTGTGATGTAGCTCTATGTTGTGTGATGTGGTTTATGTTGTGTGATGTAGCTCTATGTTGTGTGATGTAGCTCCATGCTGTGTGATAAAGCTCTATGTTGTGTGATGTAGCTCTGTGTCCTTGTGTGATGTAGCTCTGTTGTGTTATGTAGCTCTATGTTGTGCGATGAAGCTCTATGTTGTGCGATGTAGCTCTATGCTGTGCGATGAAGCTCTATGTTGTGCGATGTAGCTCTATGTTGTGCGATGTAGCTCTATGTTGTGCGATGTAGCTCTATGTTGTGAGATGTAGCTCTATGTTGTGAGATGTAGCTCTATGTTGTGCGATGAAGCTCTATGTTGTGCGATGTAGCTCTATGTTGTGCGATGTAGCTCTATGTTGTGTGATGTAGCTCTATGTTGTTTGATGTAACAGTGTATCGATATGGATTCTTTTGCATTTTATCTACAACTTCAAGAATTTCTCTTGAAGCTGAAAATCCTGGCAATTCTACATATGAATGAATGAAAGATGGCAGGAATGATTCCATTTATGAACAAATAAAAGAAATATCTGTGTAAATGTAGACACCTTTTTAACCTTCGTCTTATGTTAGCTTTCTGTTACTATCTCTTAAGTTAACGGGTCCGTTTTGACCCGTATCTTAAAACAGTCATAAAATACCCTCTAAACTATTATTTATCATCCAATCTGTTTCTTATCTCTTCGTTACCTTGTTAGGTTTCCATACCCAAGAAAAGATTGCTTTTAATATTTTTGGTGTGGCCCCCTGGGCCTTTCATTTGATAGCATTTGATACCTCTCGTTTTCAATTTAAAAAAAGTGTAAAATGAACCTCAAAATAATTATATAAATAAATGAAAGATTGTTATGTTGCCTGACTATTACTGAGGGGTATTAGAAAACATCTCTAAATTAAAAAAAATAAATAATAAAAATTATTTTTATATTATTAACTATAGTAACATCCATGGTGTTCGGGTCAAATTTGACCCATATATTTTATTTATTATTTTATGAAAAATTTTTTTTTTTTTTAGATAAAGCTTTAATAGATATACTAAATTAAAATTAGAACTAGTAATAATAAAAAAATATAGATTTGCAGTCAAACAAACACCATTTTAGATGTGTTTAGATGCATGTGTGGCAAAAACTTTTTTTCAGTAGAAGCACAATATGTTTGTCTTTCTGTCCTTATTGCTAGGGCAGACCTGACACCTCTTTCTTTTAGAATCAGGTGGCTTCAGTGGGGTTGTGGCTGTTGCTGTGCTGGTTGATGTTGAGGCAGGGCTGGCTGAGAAGGATGCTGGTGCTGATGTTTCTTGAGTTGCTGATGGCATGGATAGGGTGCTAAGTGAACTCTGCAGCTGTCTAACCATAGCTGGGTCTCAGCTTCGTTCAATGGGTGTCTTGACTAAGGAACATCCTAGCTCCTCAAGAAACATTTTTCGCTTGTTTTTTTTTGGTTGAGGTCCACCCTAGCTGGATGTGGTGCCACAACACAAATGCATTGTATGGATATAACATCTAGGATGAAACACAACCACTGGCCATCTCCTGGTCATTCCCTGGCAAGTGTAGGTGACAGTCAGCTTATCCAGGTTGTCCACTCCTCCTTTGTTTTTATTATAGTCCAGGATAAGTATGGGCTTTGTCTCACTTCCTGATGACACATCTGAATGTTTGTGCAGTTACCCTGCCATGTAATTCAGAAGGTACTGAGGTCCAACAGATGTTACCACTGTTGGATTTTAATGTTTCAGAAGGAGCGGAAGCAGCTTCAGCACCGGTGACCTCTTCATCAGACTCATCAGATGTGTCTGTGTCTACTGGTTCATCTGTATCGCGATGCTGCTCTGTGTCCTCTATCTCATTTTCAGCAAAGAGATGATCAAGAGCTTGGTTTGTTGTAAATCTTCACATTTTTTGCATGCTGCAAACTGGATATATGCACTCTGCAAGTCACCAACTCTAAACTGAATTGGTCTTATGCATGTCTTACATGTCCATTTTTGTTGGTTTGTTTTGCTTGTTCAGGGAAGGCGAAACAGGCAAAGAGAGAAGCCCCTAAGTAAAGCTTACAGGGTTAGGAGAGGAACTGACTGTTAGTGAGCTGTTGGATGAGTGTGTTTATGATTTCAGATTTAGCACTAATTATGGTTTTAAAATGTTATATTATAACTGGGTCGAAACCGACCCTAACAACACAAAGGTCATAATTTTAATCAGAGAAATTTATAATTTAGTTAAAGAGATTTTTTTTGTTTTATTTTATTTAAATAGAGGTTCCTGACAAAGTAAAAAAACCTTGATGCAATAAACAAATGTATGTGGTACTTCTGTGCATTTAAACCTAAAAACGGGTCGGTGCCGACCCTAACACAAGAGTTAAATACGCTAAAATAAGTAGCACAGTTCAGTAGAACATATCTTAAGAAATTCAAATATTCAATGTAAAAAAACACACATCTGTATTACTCGAATTGGGTCTAACGAATGTAAATAAAGTTATTTTTTCATTTATTTAATCCATCTATAATATTTGTGCTAATTTAATCGATTACTCAATGTAATTCATAAAATTAAAAATGTATTGCATTAATTAGATTTATATGCTAAAAATTGTATACATGTTACACTTTTTTTGAAACCAAGCAGGCATTTTATTCAAAATTGTTTTAAAAAAATGTAAACTGTCGATGTTCACAAATGTTAATAATTAACAATGTTAGTAAAAAAAAACCAAAGCAATTTGCATTTCTTTCCCCTAACTCTTCTGAAATTGGAAACGGAAACGTGACTTAAACTAACATCATCACTACAGTCTACAGATCTGCTAATACTAACGTTTGCACATGATTCTTTTGTGTTGAGTTTTCCGCTGGTGATGTTGGTCTTTCTGACCATCCAGTTAAAATCAAGACATATTTCCTTTTGTGTTCAGCTGGTATATCCCTGGTATAATTAAAATCTAAACATGGATGCAGTGAAGGTGGCGCTGTTCTGGTTTGAAAGAATATTACCGGGCTCGGAAAGACCACTTTACATAATTATTAAACAGAATTGCATCTGCCATGTTTAAATATTTTTTTCATTTAATTTAATTCATTTGACAATGGACATTGTTTCAAAGCCACTTTACAGAGACAAAGTTTTTTAAAGGTATGTATAAGTTCAGTAGCCTGTACGTTAGTTCATTATAATTGTACGTTTATTCCTAATGAGCGAGCCACTGGTGCTGTGAAGTAAATAACGAACAAACCGGTTGTACATTATGGCAAAGTAAGCTTTGCACAGTGCAGCCAGAGTGAAAGCACACCCGCCACCATGCTTCATTCGGTTGCGGAAGTCTCCGAACATGAGTGTTTGTGGATGTGAGAGAAGGAGAACCTTGTTCAGCTTTTCAAAAAACCCAGAGTTGTGAACAGTGGATGCAGTTTGTTTTACTGGGGCAATTTTTCGGAAATGTGTTTGTTGCGATCATCTCGTTAGCTCCGCCCACTGCATGCCTCCATATATTCCCTATATGGAGCACATTTATTTTGGAACACACAAAAGAAACCAGGAACACAAATGGAACACAATGGGTTACATCCAACCAAATTATCAATACGCCCCAGTTAAATCAAATTATGCTTGTGCTTGCACAAAAATAGAGCTTTAAACGAGAAGTGTTTTTTTTTCTCCCCCCCCAGATAATTCATCAAAAATTTGC
The DNA here is from genome assembly GCF_946808225.1 of Silurus aristotelis. Lineage (NCBI taxonomy): Eukaryota > Metazoa > Chordata > Actinopteri > Siluriformes > Siluridae > Silurus > Silurus aristotelis. The sequence continues at coordinate 4,845,099 of NC_139600.1, read as the reverse complement.
AAGCCGATGTAGCTGTCTTGGCGAAGTAGATTGTGACAGTTCATTTAAATGGAACTTAGACTTATTATCATTTTTTGCTTGAGGCACACTTGAAAAGGAGATGCCACAATACAGTGCACAAAGGGTCCGTGCGCTTCTCCCCCCCCCCCTTCAAAATTCACTGCATAGCAACTGTTGTTAAGGAAATTATATGATCGAGTGATACAAAACCAAAGGAAACTAATTATTTTCAGCAAAGGCGGCTCTAAATCAATGGACAAGGAGTGCAAATGGAAAGTCTTTAACTACAGTGGTGCCTAATGAACCCGCATTTACTACCATGTGTATGTAATGTTAAATTTGAATCGAGAATAAAATGGTCCAGAATTAATATATTGAATACTTAAAGCATCCGGGATATTTACAAATAGCACAAACCAGAAAGAGAAAAAAGAAAAAAAAGAGAGAGAGAGAGAATTGAGAAATGGGATTAAATATAAACAACTGGGATGAATCTTGATGGACTTCCACGCTCGCACTGCACCATACCCAGTCTAAAGCTGTGAGAAAGACAGAGGGATAGCAAGATACTCACCCCATCCTAAACAGAGGAAACGTTTGCGGATGAGTCTGGTCCGCACCTTCCCCGTCACAGCCATGTAGGACTGCCAGGCTTCGGTCAGAACCCAGCAAAATGATGCCAGGAAGAAAAAGTGTAGGAAAGCTGTCGTCATCGTGCAGATGCCCTGTACAAGAGAAAGAAAAGAAAGAAATGATCATCCAGTCATGGACAGAGGAAATGAGTCTCCTACAGGGGCATAAGCATGACATTATCAACAAAATGGAGTGCGATTAGTCATAGAGCAACCGCGCTTAATGAAGGGTTACGCACTGGCCCTTTATACCCTTCCTTTTATTTACAAAGTTACACACTGTGGATTCAGGGTGTAATTAGCGCACCTAGCGTTCTCCAGGTTAGCATTTCCTTGAGTTAAAGCCAAGCTAAAAAAAGACACCATTGTAAACTGACCACGTGCCTATTTGCGAGTCTCGGCTCGTTAGCTCCTAGGTTATTTGTAAATACACTATAAGTAACGAAGAAGGGGCTGTACATCATTCAAACGCCTTGAGCGCTGAATTGCTATTAAACCATTTCGTTTGTATGCATGGCAGAGTGTTGGCGAGCATGTAAATCGGGATCGTGCATTTTAAGCAGGATAAAGAGTCAGAAAAGGAAACCGCATGTGGACGAAGCAAAGGTCGGTCGCAGTTCGTGAACCAGTTCAAACAGCTTTTAGTGAAGGGCTAATCAGAAGCAGAATCAGAACCATCTTTATTGCCGGGTTGCATGTACAAGGAGTTTGTCATGGTGTGCTGGTGCTATAAGTAATATATAAAAAAAGACAATCCCTCAAGAAAAAAAAAAAGATAAAATAATAAATAACGATAAAGTCATTAACTATAAAGTGTGTGCAGAGAATAGAATATGTCCAAGGTGCAGTTTTGCAATATAATAGTTCTTGTTGATTGTGTAATATAACACATACACCGATCAGCCATAACATTATGACATAACAATGAAGTGAATAACACAACAAAATATCAGGCAGCAAGTAAACATTTTATTCTCATAGTTAATGTGTAAGAAGCAGAAAAAATTGTTAGGGATTTGAGTGAGTTTGCTAAATTGTGATAGTCGACTGGGGCAGTGCATCTCCAAAACTGCAGCTCTTGTGGGATGTTCCTGGTCTGCAGTGGTCAGAATCTTTTGAAAGTGCTCTAAGGAAGAAACAGTGGTGAACCGGCGACAGGGTCGTTGGCGGCCGAGGCTCATTGATGCACGTGAGGAGCAAAGGCTGGACCGTGGGGTCTGATCTAACAGACGAGCTCTTGTAGCTCAAACTGCTGAAGACGTTCATGTTGATGCATGAAGGGTCAGAACTGTTTTGGCAGCAAAAGGGGACCAACACAATACTAGGCAGGTGGTGATGATGTTCTGATTGGTGTATGAAATGAACAGTGTGGTGTTTATGGAAGCAGGTCAGAGATAATGGTGGGTCCATTGTATTAATGATGAGGTTGGTTAAGGATGGGAAGAAGCTGTTTTTGAGGTGTGAGGTGTTTTGGTCCTGATGAACTGCAGCATCCTGTCAAAGTGAAGTGTAATTTAAACAGTCTGGGTCCAGGGTGAGAGGCGTCAGCCCCAATCCTAGTTCATGGTCCTGGAGGGTCCTGATAAATCAATTCAACTGGTTTCTTTTCAATTGTAAAGTCTATTATAGCTTTATTGATTTTTTTTAAAGCTTTTTTATGCAAATTGACTCCAAGTTTAAATTTAAATGCAAAAAAAAAAAGAACGCCGGTAATCTATCCCTATAGATATACATCGATCAGCCACAATCACCTGCCTAATACTGTGTAAGTCTCCCTTGTGCCACCAAAGCACTGACCTATCGACTTCACAAGACCTCTGAAGGTGTGCTGTGGGATCGGACACCAGGACATAGTAGCAGAACCTTTTCGTTTTGTTCCTATCCGATTTGTTTGTCCAAGAAATGGCACAGATAATTGATCGGATTGAGAGCTGGAGAATTTGGAGTGAACAAAACCGCGAAACAGACTACGCTATTAGTGTACAATTAACTAGCAACTAGCATGGCAAGAACAAGGAAACAGAAATGAGGTTAGAGACACAAATCAACATGGACATGAGGAATTACTGATGGGAAGATCGGATCATTTTTGTGACCCGGTTCTTTGAATCTCATTTATCAAAATGAACTGATCTTTTTTTTTTTTGTCATTTAGTTCATTTCGTTCCTTTGATCAGAAATAAAATAAAATGTTACACATTTAATAAGCAGATCCCTAAACACGTGTACATACATGGACTTTGAATATAGTTCCAATCATTTATATATGTATATGGAACTGCATAGCGTCTATGGGAGCCACGTGATAAAAGAATGAACGACTTCAACTAGAAGAACTACTCGATTCTGTTTCCTGCGTATAACCTACGGGGATTTTGTGATCGTTTGCTCATGCAGTTAAAAATGAACGAATTGCTTTTTTAAGGCGGCTCTTTCTTATGAGTCTCATGAACCCTGTAAGACTCGTTGCAAAATTACAGCACTTTTTCGTTCCCCCAAAAACACCTGCAAATGGGTCCTATTCTTTAGCAATTCAATGCCAATGGATGGTTAATGTGTACATACTGTAGGTCTTGCTTTGAAGGCCATGAACTCATGCGACCTGTGAACTTTACTGGAAGTGCATCTCGTTGTATCAGTGAACTGGATATCTCAAAAATGTAAGTCAGTAAATCCCCTTAAAAAAAAATAAAAAATGTTGGTGATTGTTAGAATGCTAAGTTTATGTAAATACTTGTGATTGTGAAATGCATGAATCGAATTATATTTTCAGCTTGTTATGTCTCTGTTGTAATTTTACAATAATGGGGGGAGAATAGTAGTCAAAATAGCATGTGCATCTTGTACACCAGTGGTCCCCAACCCCCGGGCTGCGGACCGCACCAGTCTATGGTTCAGTTGGTATCGGGCCGCTCAGAAAAAATACATAACTTACATTATTTTCGTTTTATTTATTATCTGATTCTCAACGTTTTTATTTTGGATATTTACCAGATTCTCTCCTCCACATCTGTCTATGACTCACTCTTGATGCGTGTCATGATGCCTCGGTCACATGTCTTACCTCCATCCACTACCTTTTTAAAGGGGCTCTGGCCGCGACAACATAATACATTACCGCTAAACTCAAACCCCCAAGAGAGCAAAATGAACAAACAACACAGTGGATTCACGTTTATTATTATATTTAGAAAATACAAGTTTTTATGCCGGTTGTATCATTTTATTTTGTTGTATTTATCCGCTAACCTTAAAGACCGGTCCGTGAAAATATTGTCAGACATTACTGTGGCGCAAAAAAAGAATGGGGACCACTGCTGTACACTACACGAAGACACTGTACTTCACAAATATTCACATATAAGAGAAATACTTACAGAAATATAATGTATTTGATGTTTGACAAAATGTGTTATTTGTAATATCACTATCAAGGTCCGTGACGTCGGAGTGACGTGGGGCCGCCTTCCCGTGGGCTCACCCCCTGCAGGAGGGACCGTAAGGGATGGTGCTGTGAGGATTGGGCAGCAGTCGAAGGCGGGGGCCTGCTTAGACTGCTGCCCCCGTGACCCGAATTACGGATAAGCGGGAGAAAATGAATGAATGAATGAATGAATGAATGTTATTTGCAATAATTTTCAGTTTAGACCAAATATTATTTAGGGTTGAAACATTTTAAGTTCCTTCGGTAAAATATAGTTAACTGTTTTTTTTTTTTTTTTTATCTGGGCTTTGTTTGTTTGCCCAAATATCTGCTTGTTGCGAGGCAGACACTGTTTGTGATATGGTGTAGGGGATAGTTATTCAAGGAAAAGTGTAAATGTTCCGGCTACTGCCATCTGTGAATTCTTTTGCTTTAAAAGTGTCTCATTTGGTCTGCAACAATGTTTAGGTAGGTGCTACATGTCAAAATAACATCCACACGAATACCAGGCCCAAGGATTTCCAGTAGAACTTTGCTCGGTGAATCACACTGCCTTTGCCGGCACACCTTCTTCCCATTCTAGTGGAAAGTGACAAACACACACACACACACACACACACACACACACACACACACACACACACACACACACACACACACACACACACACACCTGGCTGTCCTCAGTAAAAGAAAATATGATTCAAACCCAGTTATCTAGCAATTGCAATTTGTTCCTTGCTAAAGTTGTTCGGATAATTATGCTTCCAAAACAACGATTTTGAGAACTGTTCAAGGGACAATACAAAGAAATGTAACTTGGATTTTTTTAGAGTAGTAAATGTGTAGCTTGTATAACAGTACAAATTTACTGTCCTCTAAAAATAACTCAACATACAGCCATTACTGTATAAATAACTGAGTAGTGAACATGTCAAAACCCTGTGAATATTTAGTGTGAGCACCATTGTTATTCAGCACTTCCTTAACCCTCCTGGGCATGGAATTCACCAGAGCTGCCCATGTTGTTGCTGAGATCCTCAATATGGCATCATGTTCTGCTTTAGAATGTCACAGTACATGTTGGAATCTATGTTTCCCCCAATAAACCACAGCTCCCTAGTACCAGCAGCACTCATGCAGCCCCAGACCATGATGCTACCACCACTGTAGGCAAAGCACAGTTATTTTGGTGCTCCTCAACAGGGCGTCGCCCCACATGCTGGACAATATCTGAGCCAAACACATTTATCTTAGTCTCATCAGACCACAGGACATGGTTCCAGATTCAGAAGATTTTTCCTTCTGGGACGACGTTCATGACTTGTTGCAGTGTGTGGCATACGGTCTAAACACTGACGAGCAGACCTTCAGCTTCTGCATCCTCTAAAGCACTGCTGCAGCACTTATGCATCTGTTTTTTAAGCATCTTCTGCATCTGACGTGCAGCACAAGGACTGAACATCTTTGATGGACTCTTGCAAGGTCTGTTCTGAGTGGAATCTGTATGACCATGACCAGTGTACTGTAACTGTAACTATACTGTAACTTTCAGGGTGTCACTGATCTTCTTATAGCCTGGGCATCTTTGTAGAGAGCAACAATTCTAATTCTCGGATCCTCAGAGTGTCTTTGCATTGAGGTACCATATTCAACATCCAGTGGTCAGTATGAGAAAATTGAACTCAAAGCACCAAAAATGTACTGCTCTAATACAAGATACACAAATTTGTATGGTTCTGTCAAGCAGATAAAAACATGAACAAGATGAAGAGTATCTTTACACGACATACAGCTGTTATCACTGAGGGTGTACTCACTTTTGATGGCAGTTATTTAGACAATAATTGCTGTATGTTCAGTTATTTTCAGATGACAGTGAATCTGTACTGATATAAAAGCTGCACATTGACTACTATAAAATATATCCAAGTTTTATTTATATAGTATTGTCCCTTGAGAAGATATACTTAAATGATCTTTGAAATAATGTGAGAGGTGCACTCATGTACTCAGCATCAACATCAACCATGTAAATGCCATGTAACATTGGCGTTGGTTCGATAGGAAAAGTCACTTTATTACTAATCGGGGAATTTGGAATCCGTCTTCGAAAGTATTACATATGCATATAGTGGCTATGATGAATTAGTGTAGCATGTCAGGATGTGGCTGTAAGTGCATGAACTATCAATGGATAAATACGCACTAGCTTTTTCTTTCATTTGTCACTTTTCTATACTGTCAGTTCCTCTTTTTTCCCTCTCAGTTCAGGTTGTTAACAGTCTAGATGAACACTGAATAGACGCCATGGCTCACAGCACCTTAGACTCCCTGGGGGCTCTGCCATATGGACTTCTGGTAATTACAGATGGCAGAACTGACGCAGACCATTTTTGGTTAATCTTACAGCAAAACTCTTACCATCATTGAACTGTAATTTTAATTAATTAATAGAAAAAAGTGAAAAAAAAAATTGTTGTGTATGGAGGAACAATTTGTATTTTTTTCTAAACATAATGTAACTAATAATAATAATAATAATAATAATAATAAATAATAGTAAATGCAACTAATCTGTTTTTAGAGAGATCATGTGGTGTCTGAAAACACATGGATCAGGCACAGTGGCAAAACATACTGTAAAACACACATTACAATGATGACATCACGGAGATGCTGGATGTTAGACACATGGCGCTTCTCCACCTTCAGCTTGAGAAGCCCCACAGGTGCTCAATATTGGTCAGGTCTGGAGATATACTTGGGCACTTCATCAACAAGGCAGTTGTCTTCTTGGCGGTGTGTTTGGGGTCGTTATTATGTTAGAATACTGCCGTTTCTGAAGGAAGGGCGTCATGCTCTGCTTCAGAATCTCACAGTGCATGTTGGAATCCATGCTTTCCTCAATGAAACGCAGCTCCCCCAGTACCAGCAGCACTCATGCAGCCCCAGACCATGACGCTACCAACACCAAGTTTGACTGTAGACAAGACGCAATTTATATACCGTATTGTCCGGACTATAAACCGCTACTTTTTCCCCACGCTTTGAACCCCGCGGCTTAAACAACGAAGCGGCTAATTTATGGATTTTTACGGGGTTTTTTTCTGGGTTCACAAACTTCAAGCCAAAAAACTGAGCCCCATAACATTAGACCAATGAATTGCTGAATGAGTTCAGGTGAACCAATGAAACTCTTTATATTAAATCAGATGCGCTCCCACTGAATCGGGCCGCACCACATCATAAATATGGATGAGTTTCCTCTGACGTTTGACCTGCCGCTCACTTGGACTGTCTACAGGAAATGTGAATCATTCGTCACGCTGAAAACAAGCGGGCATGAAAACACACACTTCACCTGTGTTCTGAGCTGTGCGGCATCAGGAGAAAAGCTTCACCGATGGTGATTTTTAAACGCACGACGATGCCAAAAGAAAAACTTCAGAGAGAAATAGTTGTGAAAGGAAGGAGGAAGACAGTGAACAATGACTTTCTTGGTAGGCTACTGTTTAGATACAAGCCGTGTAACAGACACTGTCTTTCAAGCCTGTGTAAAGTTCATTAGTTTCAGTGTAGACACGTGCGGCTTTTAGACAGGTGCGGCTTATTTTTGTTCAAAATAAAAGTCTTTGTCAAATTCAGTGGGTGCGACTTATATTTGGGTGCGCTTAATAGGTTAAGGAAATTACGGTAATAATAATAATATATTACAATTTATATAATAATCTGAAAACATACGGACCATGCACAGTGGCCAAATATACTGTAAAACACACATCACAATGACTCAAATCAGTGATTTTAATGACTGTTGAAAATATTGAATGCACAACTGCTGACTCAGTGGCAGAAACACTTTCAAATGATGCCATTTCTACTTTTTGCACAGAGACCGGCTGAAGAAACAGTGAATTCCACTGTAACAGTGAGTTACAGTGTGTTACAGCCAGGCGAATACACTAAATGTTGGTTTTGAGATCAAAAGATAATATGAAACAATGGAATGAGAATTTCAGCTGTCATTTCCCAAATTTTTGCATCTTGGTTGTAAAACAGCGTTAACGCATGGCACCTTATTTAAAACATATATATCGAAACATACAGATAGATAGCAGTGGTGTGCTGTGCATTTACTTCTTCTTCTTCTTCTTTCGGCTGCTCCCATTAGGGGTCGCCACAGCGGATCATCCGTCTCCATACCACCCTGTCCTCTATATCTGCCTCTTTTACACCAACTACCTGCATGTCTTCCCTCACCACATCCATGAACCTCCTCCTTGGCCTTCCTCTTTTCCTCCTACCTGGTGGCTCCATCTTCAGCATTTTTCTACCAATATAATTCATGTCCCTTCTCTGCACATGTCCAAACCATCTCAATCTCGCCTCCCTCACCTTGTCACCAAAACATCCTACATGTGCTGTCCCTCTAATAAACTCATTTCTAATCTTGTCCATCCTCGTCACTCCCAACGAAAACCTTAACATCTTCAGCTCTGCTACCTCCAGCTCCACCTCCTGTCTTTTACTCAATGCCACTGTCTCTAATCCATACAACATCGCAGGTCTCACCACAGTCCTATAAACTTTCCCTTTCATTCTTGCAGATACTCTTCTATCACAAATCACTCCTGTCACTCTTCTCCACCCACTCCACCCTGCCTGCACTCTTTTCTTTACTTCCCTAACACACTCTCCATTACTTTGCACTGTTGACCCCAGGTACCTGAACTCCTCCACCTTCTCCACCTCTTCTCCCTGCAACCGCATCACTCCACTGCCCTCCCTCTCATTCACACACATGTACTCTGTCTTACTCCTACTGACTTTCATTCCCCTTCTCTCCAGCGCATATCTCCACCTCTCCAGGCTCTTCTCAACCTGCTCTCTACTCTCACCACAAATCACAATATCATCTGCAAACATCATAGTCCAGGGAGACTCCTGTCCGACCTCGTCCGTCAACCTGTCCATCACCACTGCAAACAGGAAAGGGCTCAGGGCCGATCCTTGATGCAGTCCAACCTTCACCCTGAACCAGTCTGTCGTACCTACTGCACACTTTACTGCCGTCACACTGTCCTCATACATGTCCTGCACCACCCTCACATACTTCTCTGACACACCTGACTTACTCATACAATACCACAACTCCTCTCTCGGCACCCTATCGTACGCTTTCTCTAAATCCACAAATACACAATGCAGCTCCTTCTGTCCTTCTCTATACTTCTCCATCAACATCCTCAAAGCAAATAAGGCATCTGTGGTGCTCTTCCTCGGCATGAAACCATACTGTTGCTCACAGATGGTCACCTCTTCTCTCAGCCTGGCTTCCACTACTCTTTCCCATAACTTCATGGTGTGACTGATCAACTTAATTCCCCTGTAGTTACTGCAGGTCTGCACATCTCCCTTATGCTTAAAGATCGGAACCAGCACACTCCTTCTCCATTCCTCAGGCATCCTCTCCCCTTCCAGAATCCTGTTAAACAATCTGGTTAAAAACTCCACTGCCATCTCTCCTAAACATCTCCAGGCTTCTACCGGTATGTCATCTGGTCCAACCGACTTTCCATTCTTCATCGTCTTAATCGCTGCTCTCACTTCCTCCTTACTAATCCTATCTACATCCTGCTTCACCAACTCCACCTCCTCCAACCTTCTCTCTCTCTGATTTTCCTCATTCATCAGCTGCTCAAAATACTCCCTCCATCTTCTCAACACACTCTCCTCACTAGTCAACACATTTCCCTCTCCATCCTTTATTGCTCTAACTTGCAGTACATCCTTCCCAGCTCGGTCCCTCTGCTTGGCCAATCGGTATAAATCCTTTTCTCCTTCCTTAGTGTCCAACCTCTTATACAGTTCCTCATATGCCTTTTCCTTGGCTTTCGCCACATCCCTTTTAACCTGCTGCCGCAGCTCCTTGTACTCCTGCCTACTTTTCTCATCACTCTGTCGATCCCACTTCTGTTTTGCCAATCTCTTTCCCCTAATGCTCTCCTGTACTTCCTCATTCCACCACCACGTCTCCTTGTCTTGCTTTATATTTCCAGATGTCACACCAAGTACTTTTCTAGCTGCCTCCCTCATCACTCCTGCAGTAGTTGCCCAATCATCCGGCACCTCTTCACCACCACCAAGCCCCTGTCTGACCTCTTCCCTGAACCTCACACTACACTCTTCCTCCTTCAGTTTCCACCATCTTATTCTTCTTTCAAACCTTACTTTCCTCCTCTTCTTCTTCGCCTCCAAAACCATCCTACAGACCACCATCCGATGCTGTCTAGCTACACTGTCCCCCGCCAACACCTTACAGTCTCCAATCTCCTTCAGGTTGCATCTCCTACACAGAAGATAATCCACCTGTGTGCACCTTCCTCCACTCTTATACGTCACCCTATGATCCTCCTTCTTCTTAAAATACGTGTTCACCACTGCCATTTCCATTCTTTTAGCAAAATCTACCACCATCTGCCCTTCCACATTCCTCTCCTTAAAACCATACCTACCCATCACCTCCTCATCACCTCTGTTCCCTTCACCTACATGCCCATTAAAGTCTGCCCCAATCACCAATCGTTCTTTTCTAGGTACACCATCTACCACTTCATCTAATTCACTCCAGAATCTTTCTTTCTCCTCCATCTCACAGCCAAATTGTGGAGCATAGGCACTGATGACATTTATCATCATCCCTTCAACTTCCACCTTCACAATCATCACCCTATCAGAAACTCTCTTCACCTCCACTACACTCTTACTGTACTCTTCCTTCAGAATCACCCCTACACCATTTCTCTTCCCATCCACACCATGATAAAACAGTTTAAACCCACCTCCAATGTTCCTGGCCTTACTCCCTTTCCACTTGGTCTCCTGAACACACAACACATCTACCTTTCTCCTCTCCATCATATCAGCTATCTCTCTCCCTTTACCCGTCATAGTTCCAACATTTAAAGTACCAACCCGAATCTCTACTCTCCTACACTGCTCCTTTTCCTGCCGTCTCTGTAGACGCCTTCCTCCTCTCCTTCTCCTCCTTCGGCCAACAGTAGCCCAATTTCCACCGGTACCCTGTCGGCTAACGATACCTGTGGCGGTCGTTGTTAACCCGGGCCTCGACCGATCCGGTATGAAATTCTCATTTGTGATCCGCATATTTGATTTGGCACATGTTTTACGCTGGATGCCCTTCCTAACGCAACCCTCCCCATTTACCCGGGCTTGGGACCGGCACTAAGAGTACACTGGCTTGTGCCCCCCTAATGGTTGGGTTGTGCTGTGCATTTACTAAAAAGCGAAATAATTAAAGTAAAAAAGCACAATGAACACAATTCCATGAGTCTCCTTTCACTGTAGCCACTGCTGCACCACCCAAGTAGATCATCTCTAGCAGAAAAGTCATATTTTTGGTTAAAGCAACAGCTGCAACATAGATTTGAATCCGTAGATAGAGAGATTTAGAAAAGTTTCTCATTGCACAGTACAGGTACTCAACCAGTAATAGTCTTAAAGTAGAATATGCACTGTATTGCCAAAAGTATTGGGTTACCTCTTCATAAGTACGGTATGTGATTTTTGAGCATTGCATTCCACATTTAGTCCAAATGTCCTCTTATCATTCCCTCCACTCTTCTAGGAAGATGTTTTACTACATTTTGGAGTGGATTTATAGATATTTTAGTTAATCAGTCACAAGGGTGTTAGTAAAGTCAGCTGATGCTAGTAAATTATGGCGTGCCACAAGGGTCAGTTCTGGGACCCCTGCTTTTTACAATATACAGTGAGGAAAATAAGTATTTGAACACCCTGCTATTTTGCAAGTTCTCCCACTTAGAAATCATGGAGGGGTCTGAAATTGTCATCGTAGGTGCATGTCCACTGTGAGAGACATAATCTAAAAAAAATAATCCAGAAATCACAATGTATGAATTTTTTAACTATTTATTTGTATGATACAGCTGCAAATAAGTATTTGAACACCTGAGAAAGTCAATGTTAATATTTGGTACAGGAGCCTTTGTTTGCAATTTCAGAGGTCAAACGTTTCCTGTAGTTTTTCACCAGGTTTCCACACACTGCAGGAGGGATTTTGGACCACTCCTCCACACAGATCTTCTCTAGATCAGTCAGGTTTCTGGCCTGTCTCTGAGAAACACGGAGTTTGAGCTCCCTCCAAAGATTCTCTATTGGGTTTAGGTCTGGAGACTGGCTAGGCCACGCCAGAACCTTGATATGCTTCTTACAGAGCCACTCCTTGGTTATCCTGGCTGTGTGCTTCGGGTCATTGTCATGTTGGAAGACCCAGCCTCGACCCATCTTCAATGCTCTAACTGAGGGAAGGAGGTTGTTTCCCAAAATCTTGCAATACATGGCCCCGGTCATCCTCTCCTTAAAACAGTGCAGTCGCCCTGTCCCATGTGCAGAAAAACACCCCCAAAGCATGATGCTACCACCTTCATGCTTCACAGTAGGGATGGTGTTCTTGGGATGGTACTCATCATTCTTCTTCCTCCAAACACGTTTAGTGGAATTATGACCCAAAAGTTCTATTTTGGTCTCATCTGACCACATGACTTTATCCCATGACTCCTCTGGATCATCCAAATGGTCATTGGCAAACATAAGACGTGCCTGGACATGTGCTGGTTTAAGCAGGGGAACCTTCCGTGCCATGCATGATTTCAAACCATGACGTCTTAGTGTATTACCAACAGTTACCTTGGAAACTGTGGTCCCAGCTCTTTTCAGGTCATTGACCAGCTCCTCCCGTGTAGTTCTGGGCTGATTTCTCACCTTCCTTAGGATCATTGAGACCCCACGAGGTGAGATCTTGCATGGAGCCCCAGTCCGAGGGAGATTGACAGTCATGTTTAGCTTCTTCCATTTTCTAATGATTGCTCCAACAGTGGACCTTTTTTCACCAAGCTGCTTGGCAATTTCCCTGTAGCCCTTTCCAGCCTTGTGGAGGTGTAAAATTTTGTCTCTAGTGTCTTTGGACAGCTCTTTGGTCTTGGCCATGTTAGTAGTTGGATTCTTACTGATTGTATGGGGTGGACAGGTGTCTTTATGCAGCTAACGAACTCAAACCGGTGCATCTAATTTAGGATAATAAATGTAGTGGAGGTGGACATTTTAAAGGCAGACTAACAGGTCTTTGAGGGTCAGAATTCTAGCTGATATACAGGTGTTCAAATACTTATTTGCAGCTGTATCATACAAATAAATAGTTTAAAAATCATATATTGTGATTTCTGGATTTTTTTTTTAGATTATGTCTCTCACAGTGGACATGCACCTACGATGACAATTTCAGACCCCTCCATGATTTCTAAGTGGGAGAACTTGCAAAATAGCAGGGTGTTCAAATACTTATTTTCCTCACTGTACATGCTTCCATTAGGAAATATTATTAGAAGGCATGGAATTAGCTTCCATTGTTATGCTGATGATACCCAGCTATATATTTCATCCAAACCAGGCGATACAGCTCAATTAGCTCGCATAACTGAGTGTGTTGAAGAAATAAGAGATTGGATGACCCATAACTTTCTGCTATTAAATTCTGATAAAACGGAGATTTTGCTCATCGGCCCAAAAAATAGTACACAGAAGCTCCAGCATCTCAGCCTGCATTTAGACGGTTGTTCTGTAACTACTAGTTCAACGGTAAAAGACCTGGGAGTTATTTTAGACAGCAACTTATCTTTCAAAAATCACATCAATCAAGTTACAAAAACAGCCTTCTTTCACCTTAGAAATATTTCTAAGCTAAGAAATATGTTATCTATATCTGATGCAGAGAAGCTCGTCCATGCGTTTATGACCTCTAGAATAGACTACTGTAATGCATTACTAGGTGGATGTCCTGCATCATTAATAAACAAGCTTCAGTTAGTTCAGAATGCAGCAGCAAGAGTTCTTACTAGGTCAAGAAAACACGATCATATAACCCCAATCTTATCGTCCCTACATTGGCTTCCTATTAAGTTTCGAATAGACTACAAACTACTGCTACTCACTTATAAAGCACTAAATGGTTTGGCTCCCATGTATCTATCCAGTCTCTTAACACGCTACAATCCGTCACGCTCCCTGAGATCTCAAAACTCTGGGCTTCTAGTAGTTCCTAGAATAGCAAAGTCCACTAAAGGCGGTAGAGCATTTTCACATTTAGCTCCTAAACTCTGGAATAGTCTTCCTGACAGTGTTCGGGGTTCAGATACACTCTCCCAGTTTAAGTGCAGATTAAAAACATATCTTTTTAGCAAAGCCTACACATAACACACATCACACACATCACATCACAAACTTGTGCTCCAGAACATCTGATCACATGCACATTATCAACTTGTGCTGTTAATATCATGAACAGCAGCTACGCTAATTCCTATCCACTGCTTCTCTTTCTCTCCCCATCCCGAGGCATCCTGAGGTTTGGCCAGCTCCAGTCACGTCCCACCTCGTGAAGATTATGGACCTATGGATGATCATGGAGAAGTAGATGCCGAGTGTTTAAAGGCCCTGGCATGGAGAAGCTGATGCTGGATCTATGATGATCACAAATTGTTCTGTATTGTTGAAAGATTTATGACCAAACTTTTGATGTCACCCATATGAGGATGGGTTCCCCTTTGAGTCTGGTTCCTCTCAAGGTTTCTTCCTCATATCATCTAAGGGAGTTTTTCCTTGCCACTGTCGCCACGGCTGCTCATCAGGGACAAACGCACACCATTCACCTTCACTGTTGTTTTCTGTAAAGCTGCTTTGAGACAATGTCTGTTGTGAAAAGCGCTATACAAATAAACTTGACTTGACTTGACTTGACTGATGTAGGTGAGGGGACCTGGGGTGCAGTCAGCGTTTACATTCATCCCAAAGGTGTTCAGTAGGAAAGAGATCAGAGCTCTATACCAGGTCACTCAAGATCTTCCTCTTCAAAGCATGTAAACTAGATCTCTAAGGAGCTCACTTTGTGCACAGGGGCATCGCCATGTTGGAACAGGTTTGGGTTTTCAAGTTCAAGTGAACGTAAAATTAAATTATAGTGCTTCTAAAGACATTCTGTACAATTGAGTGCCTTCAGTTTCGTGGAAACAGTTTGGGAAAGAACCACATATAGTAGGAAACTTCAGGTGACCCAATACTTTTCTCAATATAGTCTATTTTAGTTTATAATCTAGTTATAGTTTATAATATGTCCCTCTTTATGCCCTACTAGAACCTAGTAAATTCAGTACATGTAATCGTTTTAAACTAGAACTATAGTTCAGGACCAACTTAACACCCAGACCTAGTGAACTGGTGGCACTGGCTGCTCGGCTCCTTCTGAAATCTCAGTGCATTTTGCTGGAAAATTGCTGAGGATCTTAAGCCTACCATAGCAGTATCTATGGCAACAGAGTAAGTGCACTGTGTGGTTAAAGTCCAATGCAGCTGATGCTAAAGATGTGGGGGTGAGAATTGCTACCATTAGGTTTTTTGAGACCTGTTTAATAGCAGATGTTTTAAATATTATGTTTCTGTATACATACAAATTCTATTTCTTGGTAACCTCTCCATATTATACAGGTGGCATTAAAAAAAAATTTCTGATGCAAATGTAGATGCTTTCTGTGACGTAGCTTCCTGTGACGTAGCTTCCTGTGTTTGACTTGTTTGCCGCGAGTTACGTGTTTGTATCTCTCGGCGTCTTTCAAACAAACTTTGCTATCTATCTATCTATCCGTTTTTCCTCTTTTAATAATCCTTAATTGTTTTTGTCTTCCTGACTTGTGCCTGTAGTTAGTTAACTCGACTATAACTAGTGTTGTTTATATTTATTTTCTCTCACTCACATCTCTGTATAATAAATCTGTTCGTGACGATAAGCACTATGCCGGTTGTTTGTCTGCATTCGAGCACAGGTGAGGACTCGTTCGAGTTGCAAACGGTGGCGTTGGAGATGGAGGCATTGGAGAAACAGATTCGCGAGCTGCATGTAAAGCATGACCGGCTGCGAGAGCGGAAAGCGGCGCTGGAAACATCCCGGGCGGACGCGCACTCATCCCAGGTAAACTCCCAGGTTGAACCTAACGCTCCCAGCACATCAACTCCGTGTGCTTCTATGCCCAGGCCCAGCGCACCTACAACTCCGGCACCGGTGCAACATGGACCCTGGATGCGACCGCGGCGGAAGAGACAAGCCAAGCCCCGATCGAGGACGTCTCCACCTCCACCACCGGCCTTCGAGATCTCGACCGAGAACCGCTTCGTCCCCCTCCGCGAGACGGAACGCGACACTGTTATTCTCGGAGATTCCATCGTCCGGCATGTCCGCGCTACCCGAGCTAAAGGTAAGGTGCACACTCGCTGTTTTCCTGGTGCTCGTGTTCTGGATGTCGCTGCGCAGGTACCCGCGATCCTGAACGAGAACTTCGGAGCGGTTGTTCTCCATGCCGGATCAAACGACACCAGGCTGCGGCAAACGGAGATCTTAAAGAGGGACTTCAGGATCCTGGTGGAGACGGTACGCAGCACATCACCCACAACGAGGATCATTGTGTCAGGACCTCTTCCCACTTACCAGCGAAGGGGCTGAGAAGTTTAGTAGACTTTTAGCTCTAAATGAATGGTTACAGTCATGGTGTCGAGAACATAAACTTCTCTTTGTTAATAACTGGAACTGTTTCTGGGAGCGTCCTAGGTTCTTCCGCCCTGATGGCCTGCACCCCAGCAGAGTTGGAGCAGCAGTGCTATCAGATAACATCTCTAGGATACTACACACCATCTGACTGGTAAGACATCAAGAAATCTTCAACTATAAGAACACGCATACTACAGATCAAATAGTTACAAGTTCACACACAGCTCAGTTTATAGAAACCGTATCTATTCCTCGTGTAGTAAAACCAAGAATTACATACACAAGATCCAGAAATAATCTTATTGCAGTAAAAACTGAAAAATGCCAGATAAACAAACACAACAAAGTTCTAAAGTTCGGTCTTTTAAACATTAGATCACTCGCAGACCTCCTGATCAGCTTTGATAAAGTGCTGCTTGTAGGAGATTTTAATATTCATGTAGATGATGAAAACGATGCCCTAGGATTATCATTTGTCGATTTACTAAACTCTTTTGGAGTTAAACAAAACGTCACCAGACCAACCCACCGTTTTAACCACACACTAGACTTAATAATATCCCACGGAGCAGACGTCACTGATATAGATATTTTACCCCAGAGTGATGACATCACAGACCATTATCTCCTACTGTACACACTACCGGTAGAGCAGATTAACCGTGTTTCACCACGTTATCGACCTGGTAGGACTATTATTCCAACCACTAAGGACAGATTCATAAATAACCTGCCTGATTTATCTCAGTTTCACATTAAACCCATAAATGCTGATCATCTTGATGAGATGGCGAACAACATAGACCTTATCCTCACTAGCACTTTAAACTTTAAACGTTACAATATAAACTTCCACACCCTTCAGCGAATATTTAAGTATTTCTTCTCAATGGACAATACTATAGAAAATGCAGTTCAGATTTACTGTCCTCTGAAAACAACTCAACATACAGCCATTATTGTCTAAATAACTGGCAAGAAAAGTGAGTACACCCTCAGTGATAACAGCTGTATGTTGTGTAAAGATGCAAAGCCACATGTCCTATTCATCATGTTTATGTTTTTGTCTGCTTGACAGAATCAAACAAATTTGTGTATTGTTTTATAAGAGCAGTTAAAATTTGGTGTTTTGAGTTCAATTCTCTCATACTGACCACTGGATGCTCAACATGGTACCTCATGGTAAAGCCTTTCTGAAGATTTAAGAATTAGAATTGTTGCTCTCCACAAAGACGGTCTTGGCTATAAAAATATTGGTAACACCCTGAATCTGTTACAGTACAGTGGTCAGGGTCATACAGAGGTTTTCCAAAACAGGTTCCACTCAGAACAGACCTCGCAAGGGTCCATCAAAGAAGTTGAGTTCTCGTGCTGCACGAAAGGTGCAGAAGATGCTTAAAAAAACAGATGCATGAGTGCTGCAGCAGTGCTTTAGAGGATGCAGAAGCTGAAGGTCTGCTCGTCAGTGCTCAGACCGTACGTTGCAACAAGTCAGTTTGAATGAGCATCAGCCTGCAAACAGTTTGCTGAAGACGACCTGCCCAAGAGCATGAATTACTGGAACCATGTCCTGTGGTCTGATGAGACTAAGATAAACGTGTTTGGCTCAGACGGTGTCCAGCATGTGAGGCGACACCCTGTTGAGAAACACCAAAAAAGTGTTTTGCCTACAGTCAAGCATGGTGGTGGTAGCATCATGGTCTGGGGCTGCATGACTGCTGCTGGTACTGTGGAGCTGCAGTTTTTTGAGAGAAACATGGATTCCAATATGTACTGTGACCTTCTAAACCACAACATTTAATTAAATTAAATTCAATGAATTTTTAAAGCTCACTTCAGAAACTGGGATTTCCAACATGATAACGACCCCAAACACACTGCCAAGATGACTTGAGAGAGCTGCCTTGTTGAAGGCGAAGGTGATGGAGTGGCTCCTCAAGCGGAAGGTGGAGAAGCGCAATGTGTCTAACATCCATCACCTCTGTGATGTCATGATGGAGGAGTGAAAGAGGATCCCAGCAACAACCTGTGCAGCTTCGGTGAATTCCATGCCCAGAAGAAAGTGCTAAATAACAATAGTGCTCAGACAAAATACACTATATATATATATATATATATATTAAGGATGCACCGAATATTCGGCCACCGAAAATTTCCGGCCGAAAATGGCCCAAAAGTGCATTTTCGGTTTTCGGCCGAAAGACTTTGATCACCGAAAAAACGCGGCCGAAACAGTTTGTTGTGATGACGCAAACAGAAACCGCTGCCTGCACGTGCTTTTCTAAAACAATATGTCTGCGGTGTGGACGTATTTCAGTATATCTGAGAAAGACCCACGGATAGCGATGTGCAAAACATGTAATGCCGAAATTTTGTCTGTAAAGACTTTCTCCACGTCGGGTTTAATTTATCACCTGAAATCGCTATGCTGAATATGAGAGGAACAAAAGCAAAACCCCTCCGAGCATGCGCACTCCGTCTGCGGCGGACGTTTTTGGAAAAGCAGGAAGTTTCGCAGTGATATTGTTGTATTGTTGTTTCTTTAAGCAGTTGCACTTGTTCTGAATGCACTTGGTTTTTATGAAAGAACATATTTAATTGTACAACCTCTCAGCAGGCCAGAGGGCCTGTACATTATTATTTAATGTACACGAGTGCATTTAAGTTAAACATTTAAGTTAAAATTTGTATTTATTTTATCCTGTGCATTGTTGCAATGTGCTATAAATAAATATTTTCATGATTTGTAATTGATTTATTCTTTGAAACTTTAATATTAATTTATGCAATTGAAATGCCTTGATTTTAGTAAGTTTAGTGCACAGTCATAGCCATAAATGCAATGGTAATAATAATTGGCATAATTTCTTTCGTGTTTCGGTTTTCGGCCTTGCTTTCCTCTTTTTTCGGTTTTCGGTTTCGGCCAAGAATTTTCATTTCGGTACATCCCTAATATATATATATATATATATATATATATATATATATATATATATATATATATATATATATATATATATATACACACACACACACACACACATACACACACCCTATAATCTGAATTTCATTCAAATTGTGACCTTATACAATCTTATGTGTCTCAGCACTAGAAATCAAAGCCCAGGTGAAATGATCAGACCACAGAAAATGACAGAAAATGTAAAAATCTTTCTGTAATTACAAAACCTCTTGTTTGTTCGCCCCAAGTGGCAGCTACATCAGATCAATTTTAACCCAAAATTAGGAATGAAAATACCACTGTGCTTGTTACATTTGCTGCCTCATTATCCCCTTATGTCAGTGGGCAATTGTTGCTCTACACCTAACCAGTATGTTTCACTACAACAAAAATACTTTTATTTAAACAAAAAAAAAAGACAACAACTTTGAGCTAGGGACCTGACATATACAAACACTGGCCTTACATATTGCAGTAAAAAAGGAAAAACAGTGAGGGAGGAAAACAGAGAGAATATGGCATGAACGAGAGAGAGAGAGAGAGAGAGAGAGAGAGAGAGAGAGAGAGAGAGAGAGAGAGAAATAGAGCTAATAATAAATGCAATGTACTGGCAGCCTTAGATACAGCACCATGGAGACAGTGCGAGCTGCAGCCTGAGCTCGGCTATAATTCATTCAGCGCACTTCCGGCTCCTTGCTGGAGAGACCCATGAGAGTCATATCTGTGAAATGTTTGCTATTGTCAGCTGCTCTATCTTCGGACTGTATGATTACCTGGGAGGTTGGAAAACGAACTGGCACAGGACGGTTTATATTAGGAAGGATGAATCTACTGAGACCGATACTAATGGTTTGTTAAGAGGGACACTACACGGTGGTGATTTTGAGAATGAGACAGACAGAACCAGGCAAGGAAAAGTCTCTGCTCTCAATACACAACCACACAAGAGACCTGAAGCCCCATGCTTGTGTCAGATGTCTGTGACAACCAGTAATCAATTGAGGAACCAAAAAAAGCTCTACCACCAAACAAACCATGTAGCTATTGGGTTAAGGGCCTTCCTCAGGGGCCCAGAAGCGGCATCTTGTCCTAGCTGGGATTTAAACTCATGATCTTCAAATCCAAAGTCCACTAAGTCTAACCACTAAACTGCCACCACTACAACAAGAACTGGATTCATCAAAAGGGCAACATGGTGCAAAGAAAAACTATTTTTATCTTTAGCCATAAACAAAGCATTCATATTTATAAAAAAAAAGTTGTAAATGCACATTATGTCAGCTAGTATGAATAAAGTCGTATATTATGACCACTAGAGTTCAGCACCAACAGTGGATTGCTGGAACTATCAGCAAAAATCTATACCGATAGTTTTTCTGGGTTGCTTTATACAGTATGAAACCGGTCTCTAGAGGCAAATCACTGACAGCCTGTGCTGTTAATTTAAAGCGACTTTTTTATTCATTTCAGATGCAACTTTTAAAAATTTATTTGGAGTGTTACTCTTTGTTTGTACTCTTTTATTTCCTCAATATTTATTAACATAAATAATTTATTACTTCATTTCATTTAGCACATTTTCATTATTCAGCACTGTTTAAATAAAAAAAAAAAAAAAAAAAAAAATATATATATATATATATATATATATATATATATATATATATATATATATATATATATATATATATATATATATATATATATACACAGTACAGACCAAAAGTTTGGACACACCTTCTCATTCAAAGAGTTTTCTTTATTTTCATGTATAATTATATACATAACAAAACATTTAACTGAAAATATGTCATATTGTAGGTTCTTCAAAGTAGGGTTTAAGAGAATGCCAAGTGTGTGCAAAGCAGTAATCTAAGCAAAAGGTGGCTACTTTGAAGAACCTACAATATGACATATTTTCAGTTGTTTCACTCTTTTTTGTTATGTATATAATTCCATATATAATTCCACATGTGTTAATTCATAGTTTTGATGCCTTCAGTGTGACTCTACAATTTTCATAGTCATGAAAATAAAGAAAACTCTTTGAATGAGAAGGTGTGTCCAAACTTTTGGTCTGTACTGTATTTATATATTTGTAGTAAATCTCAGTACTATTTTACATTGAGTGTTTTATTTTTTATTATTATTATTTTTTTTAATCCAGTCCACATTTGAAAAAACTATTGGTTGATTAATTGGTTATCGGCAAGTGCGTTCCAACCTAGATATTGGGATCGATAAAATCCAACCTAGCTAACTGTATCAGCCGGCCTCTATTGTTCACAACAAAGAAAACTGTACCTGGAAGTTTATTTTTATTAAGGCTGTTAGTTTGTGACATTTATCTTTTCCATTCTCCATGCATAGCATTTGTTTACCACAACAATAACTTATCTGTTTTCAAACGTGATTTACTGTGACTTTACTACGTTCAAATTCCTGTTTTTAATGTTTGTATATTTGATTTATGCAAATAAAATTTTATTATTATACAAAATTTAATTCATATATTCTATATGCTTATATCTTCAAATGAACAAAATATCTGTTTATTGAAAAATAAATTGTCAAAACATTATAATATATTTTATATAGATTTTTTTCAAACATAGTTGTCAACTCGCCATCTGCAAAATACTATACAAATGTTTATACACAAATTGCTTCACCTTTCATACTCAAATGCTGTTTTATTTTTATTTTTTTACAGAAAGAAACAAGCTATCATGGGTGAATTTGTTTAAAGAAGAAATCCCCCATGCCCTCCTCAACAAAGCAGCTACTATAAGCTTCAAAATGCCTAGATAGTTAAACGCAATATGTGGCTTTTGCTGTATTTTTTATGTACACTTTTTTACAAAAAATTGGGGTTTTATAGTTATATTAAGCAAAACACCTACTTTAAAAAAATGTTTATCCGATGATTAGAAGAAGGAAAATCAGATTAAATCAAGTTTAAATCTAGTTTACTGTCTGGTTGTTTATACAGAGGGATACTTGTGTGAGAGAGGAACAGCACAGGGACAAACAGGACCAGGCCCGAATAGACTGATTGTCTTCTATCTGCCGTTGTTCATCCTGCAAACATCTATTAATCCACTCATAAACTGTAGTCAACTACTTGAAAATTGATACTGATGCTTTACACCTAGAACTACTTTATCTCACAAGTCCTACTCTAAAGACTGATCTCTCTGTGGAAAGGGTGCTACTTATTGTTGAATCTATGGATTGATGAACTGATTTGAGGTTTTTGCTGCTTTAGAAGACTCTATACATTTGTAGGCTTGGTGAATATGTGTTCAATACACCTGGCACATTGCAATGTAGCATTTCTCTGTGGTCCCTCGAACGTTTTTTTTACCAATGTCATGTCAGTGATACATAAGTATTAAACAGTTAATTAAATGAGTTATTTCTTATTTATCAACTTGATGTGCTTCATACGATAAAAAACCAATCGGATACAAAAATAAGACATGATTGACAGACTGGGAGTGTCTATAAGGAAGAGATCAAATCCGCTAATCATTCAGATGTTATTGAGAACAGAGAAAACTTGCTTAGCCTACAGCCCCCACCCACAGTCTCAAGTGGGAAGCAGCCAGAGACATGGTAGAGGTAAGGGCAATTTTCAAATCCATCCATGTTGAAAAGGTCACTATAAATAAATCTGTTCTGTGTCTTAATCTTAGTCATATCTTCTCATATAAATAAAATTTGATGATCAGAATAAATTGAATTTTAAAGACATTACACTAAAAAGCATAAATTAGCAAAATTCATTAAAAAATACGGTGTATATAGTAGAGGTCAACGATACCGAAAGCTAGTTTGGATCATACTTGCTGATAACCCGATTAATCAACCAATAGTTTTTAAAATGGATAGTAGATAAAAAAAAAATTAAATCAAACATAACACTACATGTAAAATAGTACTGAATCATGAAAATGTGCTAAATGAAATAAATATGAATATACTGCATTGATCATATTAAGTATTACAGTTACATCCAAAATGAATGATAAAAAAAAAAGACAAATAATAAATAAACAGCACATGTCAGTGATTCACCTCTAGAGGGCGCTCTCGTACTGTATAACGTAACAAAACCTGGAAAAACTATTGGTATGGATTTTTGCTGATGGCCGACAGTTCCAGCAATCAACTATAAGTACCAAATAATCAGCAAAACTGATGAATCCGTTGATGTTTAGTATAAAGCAAAGGTATTCTATCTATAGCCATAAATAAATAACATTCTGTAACTGAATTTGCAAACTGAATTCACTGAATTCTGGCTCATTAGCTGTGATAACCTAGCTTGTTTATGTTGTGGTAAAAAAAAGTTTGCCTACAGGCCACCTGTCCTACATTCTAATAGAAAAGCCACATCTGTCTGTGGTCTGCATTTGCCTTGGGGCTGAACTTTGGATGTCCATGCTGTATACTGTTATTGTGCATGAAAATCTTAGCATCACTAACAGGACTGCAAAGGAATGGAGAGACTATATCTGTTGCTGTATCGAAAATGGAACCTGGTGACAGCCTGTGGGTAAAATTGTTCTCTGTGGATAACATGTCTGGGAGATTGTAAGGATAGTGTGTGTGCAGGCTTTGTGATTGTTGTGAAGTTTGGAGTTTGCTGCCTGCGAGGAGTTCGAGCTATTCTCGCCAATGTTTGGAAAAATTTTCTAGTTGCAGAAAGTAGAAGTTTACTCTTCACTATTTCTATTCCTTATGTACTGAAGGAACTTGTTTTGAGATGGAGCGGAATTTTATTTCTTCACTTCCATTTCTTGCTATTTATATCTAGAAGCTTTAAACAACTTTGGCCTTTGGTGGCACACCGCCAGATGTTTGGGTGAGCAAAGGCACCGTCTGCTACCATCTGGAGTTTAGATCCTTTCTTTCTTTACATTTTGGCCTTTCCTTTGCATAGATGTTAATTTTCATTTCAAAACTTCTGAGTTTGGCCTCTATATTTCTGCTCTCTTCGAACAGTGGTTTCATTCCTTTACTCCTGCCCTGTGGAGGCTGTTGGTGATGCCACTTTGTTTTAGGGTTTTCCTTCGTAGCTCTTGTGTTTTTCTCACCAACTGCTGCTGTTGTACTTGGCTGACCTGGTGCGATGGGTCTAATCAGTTTTCCCTCTTTGCTTGTTTCCCCCACAGACATCTCTCTGCTCTTAATGTCTGGCTTGCAGTATTTACAGGTGAAACCCGGGGCTCAAGAGTAGATATTTATTGTAAGACATTTAAATGTTCCAATATTTTTGATGACTTGAAATATAAGTGGGCTAATATAAAAGGGGTCATGTTCAGAATGTCCCTCTGAACAATGCCAGAATCATATTTTGAGAAATTTTTTTTCAAATGTTTTACTCGTATCATATCTGTATTTGATAATAACGGTTGGCTTTTAAACAAAAAAGTTATTGATAGAGGTCGAGGCACAGATAGTTGATTGCTTCTGGTCTGCTGTCATTACAAGAGCGGTCTCTAGAGGTAGTTATTAACATATTCATATGGTTGGTCGGTGAATATAACAAATTAAAGCCTAAGTAAATAGGTTTTTTTTTAAGAAATGAAAAAACCTCTGCATGTAAAACAGTATGGGACTTTATTACTAAATCATGAAAATGTGCTAAATGAAATAAATAAAAATATATTCATTATATTAATAAATACAGAGGAGCATAAAAGACATGCCTTCAAACTGAAACAAAAAGTAACACTCCAAATAAATCAAAATGTTACATTCAAAATGAATAAAAAGACACTTCAAACAAACAGAAAGTGGCACCAGTGATTCACATCTACTGGCCATTCTTGTACTGTATAACGCAACCCGGAAAAACTAACAGCGTGGATTTTTGCCTATAGTTCCAGCAATTGAATATCGGTGCTGATTAATCAGCAAAACCGATGAATCAGTCGACCTCTAGGTAAAACGATATGAAACCTCCGAAGTCATTGTTCTATAAACATAAAGGCCATCCCAGATTCAAGGAAACACAGACGGAGAATCCAAGATGCTTTTAGACAGGCTTCTAAACATCTAATTGATTTTGAAAGAGGTTCATTATAAGGGCAGGATGCAGAAAGAGTGGCCAGCAGTGACTAAAGTGATATCAGCCTTTAGATTTACGGGAAAGACTTCTATGGGGACGTCTGTGGGGAAGAGAATCCATTTTTCAGGTGAATGAGAATGTCAATGTCGGACGTGATGTGACTGTCAGTGAGTAAAGCCTGTATCATCTACAGACAGGGTGGTGAAATAGTAAGGCTGCAGCAAATAAACCTCACATTACAAACACAAATGCATATTTTAGATTTCACCGTAACCGGAGGCACTGATCTACAGAGATGTTTAGATGAGTCATGGAGGCAAACAACATGTGAGTGTGGCATGTGCCCAGAGAAAGTTACCGCTCCACTGAAAGGAGCTCCTCTGGCTCTGTTCCGCTGTGTGGAGGCATTTTGCTGGCATAGTTTGGGTCTACTTGGCCCCTTAGATGAAAAGGTCAGCGCAAATCAATACAAAGTTATTCTGCATCCATCCACAGATCAAGAGGTCATTGATTGGCTTGATGAGTGTAAGAATTATGTAAATCATATGCTATGGCCTTTGCAGGCACCAGCTTTCCAATGACTTATGGGAGATCATCAAAACATGAACTGAGTGAATTTCTTTTAGAAGAACGGTGCTCCATCGCTCCAGTACAGGGCCAGAGAAGTGCAGAATCTGTCCCTAAATCTGTTCCTACGGTGGCCCAAAATCAGACATGGTATGCTGTGGGTTCCTTACAGTTTTACCTACCTTTATATTCACAATGAACATATCACTGTTTAGGGACAAACAGATAAACGTGTCAGAGGGTCAATTTTTTTATTCTGTTTGTTACAAAGCTAAAATGACCATGAAATAATAAATTCCTGAGTGCTATAATAAAATATTATACTCTACTACACCCATCAGGCAAAACATTATGACATTATAACAGCATGAGCGGTGAAGTGAATAACATCGATTATCTCTTCATCATGGCACCTGTTAGTGGGTGGGAAACATTAGGCAGCAACTGAACATTTTGTCATAATCCCAGCCACACCAAGCTGCCACTCCTGGGCCCCTAAACAAGGCCC